>NC_039367.1:92068978-92113011 GCF_003573695.1 Papaver somniferum
CCCCCACACACACACACACACACACTCCTTTCCTTAATTTTATATTATTTTTTATGGATTTATGGAAGTACCATGAAACCGAGGAGATTCCTCGAGACGAAGGAGATTTGATAAAATGAGAGAATTTTCATCAAATCATGGAAAATAATAAAATGCATTAAAAATATAAAACTGGTGTGGGATTGACCACGACACGGTTGGTCGGTCGTGTGTCCGTGCTCCCAGCACCCTGGTCAATATTTTTAATTATTTATTATTCTCTTCCCTATTTTGCATAGGTTCATCGTTTCGTTGTATTTTTGAAATACTCGTTCGTGCGGTGACTGTTACTATATCGTCATTGAATACACCTTCACCATTTGAATCGGGGTTCACTTAGAGGTAGCTCAGACGCCCGGTTGTTGATTATTTATAACTAATTGTGGAATTCGGTGGAATATAATTCCCAAAACTGAGCAATAAGATGTTTATTATTAATTCATTGGATTAGCTGAGGATTCGACTATGAATTCAGAATAATAAAGTGAGCATTACCATTCCACGGGATCGTAGATTCGACCATAGAATCGGAGTAATTAAGATTTATCTATTACCATTTATGAGACCAGTTGTGGATTCGATCATGAAATCGGAGTAATGAGATAATATAGTTATTGTTATTCTGTGAGATCAAGTTGTGGATTCGATCATAGAATCAAAACATTTGTTTATTGTCATTCCATGGGACCAGTCGTGGATTCGACCATGGAATAAGAGCAATTGTAATTAGGAATAATTAAATTTGTGGCTCTATACTAGCAGAGCAAGCTGTATAGGAGCATTAATTATCCCGATATGAGCTTGTCGGTAAGTCATATCCTTTATATAGACAGGGTAAACTCGTTGTTTGTTACTGAAGACATTATCGCTCTATACTAGGAGAGCAAGCTGTCTAGGAGCCGTACATCTCGTGATACTATATAGAAATAATCACTGAAAGTGTTCAGTATTCATGAGATATGTTGTTGTCCAGTCGTGAGACTACATATCTACATGTACTCTGAGAGAAAGTACTCTCCGTTGAGAATCCAATGAGAGACCCGTGTCTCGATACTCACGTCTGATTGCTGAATCAGAGCTTCGTATAATTATGAGATTACGATTTTATCCTTTGTCTAAAATCCACCATCTACAGCAACTTAGAATGAGCCTTAGGCATCATTTATAGCGTTCCGGCTAAGCTGTGAATCTTACTTGGTACATGGTCCGCTTATGCACCTTTAACCAACTATCCCTACCTATATATGTTAATTTGACATTTTTAAAACTCAAATTGGGACAGGAAAAATCATTCATCAACTCCCCACTTTTACTATTCATGTCCCTTTCCATGAATTTTCCTGAATAAACAGCCAAGATAGTTGTACATTCAGTTCGGGCCACATGCCAGTTCATATGCCCGGCCTGGATGGCTGAACACTTCCTGAGCCAAACCCGATGAAGGGCCGTGATGGCTGTATTTCCGGCATTGGCCCATAGACCACTCCAATTTAAACTCGATGTCCAGCCATGTTGGTTGTACATATTCAAGGCCATCTACCCAACTGGCCTAATGCATCATTTGATGCAAGATTGGCTCTTGGCCAATGTTGCCTCCAACTAATACCGTATTGGCCTTATCCAATATGCACACGCGATGTTCCTTACTTGGCAACGGAGATTGGCCCTGGGCCAAATGCATCTCACATGCAATGGAAGCTTTGGATGAAGCTTCATCTCGAGCAATGGCGCATCTTTTAGCATGCGCCATGCTAAAAACACGGGGTGTTACACTCTTCACCCCTTCAAAGAATTTCGTCCCCGAAATTCAAGACCAAAACTATTGTGGGAAATCTCTTCGGTTTGGATTTCTGAGCAAAATTCCCATACCAGATGCTCAGAAATAACGGGTTTCTTCAAGTTGTCATGAACAAAAATTTAGACCTTCTGAGCATATGTCCCATACCACCTGCCCAGTAATCCAAAAGTGCCCACAACAATACCAAGAATCGCAATTGGCCAGTGCCAAGAGGATATCTCTACCAGGTATCCTGAATGGCGTCCCATACCACCACCCACGAATCCCTAAAGTTCACAAGGTTGAAGATATCATCGAAATGACAAGATTTTAGCGCAGTACTGTGTGGAACAGTTTCCAGTTGCCCACCGTCCCTGACGGTCATCCAGGTTGCCAGTCGTAAGTGGGATGCTAGCCGGGCCTGACAACGCACACCATTGGCCAGTTGCCAACGTGTGGGGATGATCAATCCCATTGTCTACCCACCGTCCCAGACGGTCTTCCGTATATCCACTCGTAAGTGGAGTGCCACTTAGGCCAGGCAAACTCACAACACTCATCCAAGTTCAACTCGAATTGCAAAGTAACTGGCAGTTCCAGTCACAAATTCTTTCCGCGCAAAAGTTGGCCTACTCTCCAACTACAAATTTCCATTAAGAAAAATACTCGCCAATGAGTCCACTCCGCACAAGTCCCTAGAGTTTTCTCGGAACTTGCTCTGATACCAACTGTGACGGACCGGAAAATTACGCCTTTGGTGCATTGCACCGCAGGCCGTAACACCCCCTGTGCGCCATGATGAAGCTACGATCCGGGCCTTAAGGCTGGGAAAATGCACGTTCATCTTCCCTTGCATGCATGCTCGACGAGCATGATGCAGCTAATTTAGCTTTCATACCGTTCCAGACGTCACCCTTGTCCGTAGATGGGTATATGGCCATATGGCCGTTTCCAAGAGTTCAAGCCATATATGTTATGGACAATGCGTATTGCACGCATCATTGGCTCTGCCACAACGTAGGGAATTCATCACTGAATTTCCTATCTAGATGAGCAATCGTCAGCATCCGAGTCACATACATACTTAAGGCATAAGCCGTGGATTTAGGCATAGGCCGCTCTAAGCCTATTGTCATTCTCTTACTCCACTTTACCGACTCTTTGTAGCTTGATAGGAATTATGATCATCCAATTTCCGGCACGCAACATTCCTCATCAAGTCTGTCCGCAATCATCTCTTGCATCTAGCTACAGAGCTTAAATGATATGAGTTGCCAACGTGCTGGATCGGCAATGCTGCAACTCATTGCGCCTGCCTACGTTTCCTTCCCTACTCTAAAGGAATCAAGCACAGACCATAGTTCATCCTCTAAGGGACATAAACTTAATCCAACTCGTTTGCTAGGCCGTGGCCAAGAAATAGTGGTAATGGCCTAGTACGTATAGGTCGTTCCGTCAAATACATCCAAGTGATGCATCATCGAATCCGTAGGATGGAAAAGTAATGCCTCAGCATCATATGCTCCATTAGTGAGGCTACGCAACTTAGAATGAGACTTAGGCATCATTCATAGTGTTCCGGCTAAGCTGTGAAGCTTACTTAGTACATGGTCCACATATGCACCTTCAACCAACTACCCCTCCCTATATATGTTAATTTGACATTTTTACAACTCTGATTAGGGGACCAAAAATCTTTCATCAACTCCCCTTTTATTATTCATGGACGTTGCCATGTATTTTCTTGAATAACCGGCCAAGATGGTTGTACATTTAGTTCTGGCTCACATGCCAGCTCCTATGCCCGACCAAGATGGCTGAACACTTCTTGAGCCAAATCCGATGAAGGGCCGTGATGGTTGTATTTCCGACTTTGTCCCATAGGCCACTCAAATGTCAACTCGATGTCCAGCCAGGATGGTTGTATTATAGCTTTGGCCCGTAGGCCACTCCTATGCCTAGTCGTGATAGTCGTACATTACCAACTCGATGTCCAGCCATGTTGGTTGTACATTTTCCACCCGATATCCAGCCATGTTGGCTATACGTATTCAAGGCCATCTACCCAACTGGCCTAATGCATCATTTGATGCAACATTGGCTCTTGGCCAGTGTAGCCTCCAACTAATGCCCTATTGGCCTTAGCCAATATGCATACACGATGTGCCTTACTTGTCACTGGATATTGGCCCTGGGCCAAATGCATCTCACATGCAACAGAAGCTTTGGATGAAGCTTTATCTCGAGCAATGGCGCATCTTTTAGCATGCGCCATGCTAAAAACACGGGGTGTTACACTCTTCACCCCTTCAAAGAATTTCGTCCCCGAAATTCAAAACCAAAACTATTGTGGACAATCTCTTCGGTTTGGATTTGCTGAGCAAAAGTCCCATACAAAATGCTCAGAAATCACGGGTTTCTTCAACTTGTCATGAACAAAAACTTAGACCTTCTGAACATATGTCCCATACCACCAGCTCAGGAATCCAAAATTTCCCACAACAATACCAAGAATCGCAATTGGCCAGTGCCAAAAGGATATCTCGACCAAGTATCCTAGATGGAATCCCATACTATCACCCAGGAATCCCTAAGGTTCACAAGTTGAAAAGGTGTCATCGAAATGACAAGATTTTAGCACAGTACTGTGTGGAACAGTTTCCAGCTGCCCACCGTCCCTGACGGTCATCCAGGTTGCCACTCGTAAGTGGGATTCTAGCAGGGCCTGACAACACACACATTTGGCCAGTTGCCAACGTGTGGGGATGATCAGTCCCATTGTCTACCCACCGTCCTAAACGGTCTTCCGGATATCCACTCGTAAGTGGGGTTCCATTTAGGCCGGGAAAACTCATAGCACATGAACAAAATCAACTCGATTCGCATAGTAACTGGCATAGCAGTTACAAACTCTTTCCGCGCAAAAGTTGGCCTACTCTCCAACTTTATTTCCCTTTGAAGGAAAAAATACTCGTTTGACGAGTCCACTCCGCACAGTCCCTAGTGTTTTCTCGGAACTTGCTCTGATACCAACTGTGACGGACCGGAAAATTACGCCTTTGGCGCGTTGCCCCGCAGGCCGTAACTCCCCCGATGCGCCACTCTGATGAATCTACGATCCAGGCAATAAAGATGGAAAAATGCACGTCCATCTTGCCCTTGCAAGCATGCTCTTGGAGCGTGATGTAGCTAACTTAGCTTCCACACCGTTCCAAAGTCACCCTGGTTCGCAAAAGGGTATAAGGGCATAAGGCCGTTCCCAAGAGTTCATGCCATAGAGGCTATGGCTAATGCGTATTGCACGCATCACTGGCGGTGCCTCAATGTAGGGAATTCATCACTGAATTTCCTATCTAGATGAGCAACCTTCAGCTCCCGAGTCATATCCATACTTAAGGCATAAGCCGTGGACTTAGGCATAGGCCGCTCTAAGCCTATTTTCATTCTCTTACTCCGCTTTACCGACTCTTAGTACCTTGATATGAAGTATGAGCATCTACTTGCTGGCATGCAACATTCCTCATCAAGTCTAGCCGCAATCATCTCTTGCATCGAGCTACCGAGCTTAGATGATATGAGGGGCCAACTGCTGAACCGGCAATGCTGCAACTCATTGCGGATGCCTACGTATCCTTTCATACTCTAAATGAATCAAGCACAGACCGTAGTTCATCCTCGAAGGGACAGAAACTTAATCCAACTCGTTTTCTAGGCCGTGGCCAAGCAATAGTGGTAATGGCCTAGTCCGTATAGGCCGTTCCGTCAAATACATCCAAGTGATGCATCATCGAGTCCGTGGGATGACATAGTGATGCCTCAACATCATATGCTCCATTCGTGAGGCTACACAACTTAGAATGAGCCTTAGGCATTATTCATAGCGTTCCGGCTAAGCTGTGAAGCTAACTTGGTACATGGTCCGCATATACACCTTCAACCAAATACCCCTACCTATATATGTTAATTTGACATTTTTTACAACTCTGATTAGCGGACCAAAAATCTTTCATCAACTTCCCGTTTACTATTCATGGCCGTTGCAATTTATTTTCCTGAATAACCGGCCAAGATGGTTGTACATTCAGTTCTGGCTCACATGCCATCTCATATGCCCGACCAGGATGGCTGAACACTTCTTGAGCCAAACCCGATGAAGGGCCGTGATGGATGTATTTCCGACTTTGGCTCATAGGCCACTCAAATTTAAACTCGATGTTCAGCCAGGATGTTTGTATTATAGATTTGGCCCGTAGGCCACTCCTATGCCCAGCCGTGATGGCTGTACATTACCAACTCAATGTCCAGCCATGTTGGTTGTACATTTTCCACCCGATATCCATCCATGTTGGTTGTACATATTCAAGGCCATCTAGCCAACTGGCCTAATGCATCATTTGATGCAAGATTGGTTCTTGGCCAATGTAGCCTCCAACTAATGCCCTATTGGCCTTAGCCAATATGATTACGCGATGTGCCTTACTTGGCACCAGATATTGGCCCTGGGCCAAATGCATCTCAATGCAACGGAAGCTTTGGATGAAGCTTCATCTCGAGCAATGGCGCATCTTTTAGCATGCGCCATGCTAAAAACACGGGGTGTTACAGTCATAGTGTGGAAACGGCCACATGATTGGGATTTCCTTGTGGTGGCTATTTATGGAAGGTTGCCACGAAGTGGCATGTTATCGCGGCAGAGTGGCATGTTACCGCGGTAGAGAGGCATGTTGGCATGTTACCACGGTAGAGTGGCATGTTGGCATGTTACCGCGGTACAGTGGCATGTTGGCATGCCGATCAATATGTTGTCGTGGCAGAGCGCGTTTGGCTTGCCAGTTAGTATGGTGGCGCGACAGGGTGAGTTTGGCCTTTAATGTATAGTGAAAAGTTTAGAGCAACTTGATTGGAAACGAAAAGAGGGCCGGCCAAGCATGGGCGTGGATACACTTCTGGAGAGAGTGTGGCGGCTTTAAAGCGACCTGATTGGTCGAGGGAAATAGGGACGTATTAGGATGGGGCGTGGCCAATGGAAAGTGGCGCCAGCTGGCCTAAAGCATGGCCACGCCTACCTTTGCTGCTGCGGATCCTTGTTTTTATGATTCTGGGCAAGGTTTTGTACCTGCTAATCCATGGGGGATTAATTACCTAGTTTTCCTAGGCTTAATTTTGACAAGCAAGGTCTGGTATACTGCGCGAGGCGCGAAACCCTAAGTTCATTGCCAGAGAGCAGCATGCTTTTCTGATTGAATACCTTATGCAAAGATCTTATCCTTGATATTTGGAGATTCGTGTTACTCTGCTGCGAGTGAACACAAATCATCATGCCATATCAACATTAAGGGTTAAGCCAGAGAACATAAGATAGAAGGCATTTAAAGGAACTTAAATATAGTCAAGGCGCCGAAATTTACAGGACATCTGGTATGGTTGCTACATTCGCCAGTCTGGATAAATTTCATGTAGATATATTGAACGGCTCAATAAATATGTCGGTGGAGAGGTTAGCACTCACGGCACTGTTTCCTTGCAGAGTGATGTCACATCAGATGTAAGGTTTTACGATTTTAACCCTAAGATAAAAACCACCATCAACATTAAGTTCCTTTCTTAGCACGTAACAGTGGCATTGTTGCGGGGTAAGCATAAGATGGTGACAGACAAGAGTAAAATCGAAAGGGAAAGACGTGAAGAGACTGCCGAGAAAATTCAACTAACCTTTAGCGGAAGGCATGAGGAATTCGTAATCCCTATGTTGGCTGCTCTGCGTAATTCGGCTTGGCCATGGGGTATTGGCATCAGCGCTGCAGCTTTGGCTATTGATCGGCAGAGGTGACATTGCAACTTGGTCCGCGGAACGGGCGCTGGTTGGCTAGGAAAGGTAGATGGCGCTGTTGGCTTGGAATGATGGATGAATGATGGACGACGCTGCTTGCTTGGATACATCCATGGAATGGTGTTGCTGGCTAGATCCGTGGAGCAGCGCTGTTGGCTAGGTCCATGGAGCGGTGTTGTTGGCTAGGTCCGTAAAGCGATGAACGACACTTGGCTGGCTAGATCACGAAGAAGAAGATATGGCATGACTGGTTCCTGATTCGTGGAACGGTGGATGGTGCCGCTTTGAACGGACAAGATGGCACTTCCTTGGCTAGTGGAGATGGCGCTGCTTTGAGCGGCCAAGATGGCACTAGATAGGTCATGGAATGGTGGAAACTGGCTTCAGTCCATGAAATGGTGGAAACTGGCTTCCATGGAATGGTGGAAACTGGCTTCAGTCCATGGAATGGTGAAAATATGGCGCTGGAACTTTAGCTACCAAACGGTGATGATATCGCTGGAACTTTGGCTACCAATCGGTGATGATGGCACTGGAACTTTGGCTACCAAGAGGTGATGATAGCGCTGGAAATTTGACTTCAAATGATGATGGTGGCGCTGATGGCTTCAGTCCGTGGAACGGTGGAAATGTCACTTGGACGGCTTGCTGGCTGGATCACGGAATGCTGGAGCGTTGGCGCTAACTTAACCATAGAGTATTTGAGCCATGGAGAGTTGGCTTGACCACGGAGTGCTGGAGCCATGGAGAGTTGGCTTGACCACAGAGTGATGGAGCCATGGATTTTTGCAGGTTGAGTGACTGGTGTACCTCGTAGTGGCGCGCTGCTGGTTCGGTCATGAAGCGGAGGTATTGGCACACTACTTGTTCATCTATGGAACATGAGTGTGGTGCGCCCAGTCATTTGTTCCCGTTCATGGAGCAATAAGGAATACTTATTCTATTCAAACTCTAGAAATTGCGTTCGTATGAAAACGGGTATCGACCCTCTTCTATTTTTTGTTATTTGTCCAGTTCCATGCTTTCATCTACAGTATATGGCTCTTATTCGTCATTTGTTAGTGGTGGTAGAGCGATCATGTGACGGACCGGAAAATTACGCCTTTGGCGCGTTGCCCTGCAAGCCGTAACTCCCCCGGTGCGCCATGGTTAAGCTACCATCCGGGACTTAAGGCTGGGCAAATGCACGTTCATCTGCCCTTGCAGGCATGCTCGACGAGCATGATGCAGAAAACTTAGCTTCCATACCGTTCCAGACGTCACCCTTGTCCGCATAAGGGTATATGTCCATAAGGCGGTTGCCAAGAGTTCAAGCCATATAGGCTATGGCCAATGCGTATTGCACGCATCATTGGCTCTGCCACAACGTAGGGAATTCATCACTGAATTTCCTATGTAGATGAGCAATCGTCAGCATCCGAGTCACATCCAGACTTAAGGCATAAGACGTGGATTTAGGCATTGGCCGCTCTAAGCCTATTGTCATTCTCTTACTCCGCTTTACTAACTCTTCGTAGCTTGATAGGAAGTATGAGCATCTACTTGCTGGCACGCCACATTCCTCATCAAGTCTAGCCGGGCCTGACAACACACACCATTGGCCAGTTTCCAACGTGTGGGGATGATCAGTCCCATTGTCTACCCACCATTCCAGACGGTCTTCCGGATATCCACTCGTAAGTGGGGTGCCACTTAGGCCAGGCAAACTCACAACACTCATCCAAGCTCAACTTGAATTGCAAAGTAACTGCCAGTTCCAGCCACAAATTATTTCCGCACAAAAGTTGGCCTACTCTCCAACTCCAGATTTCCATTAAGGAAAATACTCGCCAGTGAGTCCACTCCGCACAAGTCCCTAGAGTTTTCTCAGAACTTGCTCTGATACCAACTGTGACGGACCGGAAAATTACGCCTTTGGCGCGTTGTCCCGCAGGACGTAACACCCCCTGTGCGCCATGATGAAGCTACGATCCGGGCCTTAAGGCTGGGCAAATGCACGTTCATCTTCCCTTGCAGGCATGCTCGACGAGCATGATGCAGCTAACTTAGCTTCCATACCGTTCCAGACGTCACCCTTGTCCGCAGATGGGTTTATGGACATAAGGTCGTTGCCAAGAATTCAAGCCATAGAGGATATGGCCAATGCGTATTGCACGCATCATTGACTCTGCCACAACGTATCGTCACTGAATTTCCTATCTAGATGAGCAGTCGTCAGCATCCGAGTCACATCCAGACTTAAGGCATAATCCGTGGATTTAGGCATAGGCCGCTCTAAGCCTATTGCCATTCTCTTACACCGCTTTACCGACTCTTCGTATCTTGATAGGAAGTATGAGCATCCACTTGCTGGCATGCAACATTCCTCATCAAGTCTGGCCGCAATCATCTCTTGCATCGAGCTACCGATCTTAGATGATATAAGGGGACAACGTGCTGGACCTGCAATGATACAACTCATTGCGGATGCCTACGTATCCTTCCCTACTCTAAAGGAATCAAGCACAGAACGTAGTTCATCCTCGAAGGCACAGAAACTTATGCCAACTCGTCTGAATGGTCGTGGCCAAGCAATAGTGGTAATTGCCTAGTCCGTGTAGGTCGTTCGGTCAAATGCATCCAAGTGATGCATCATCGAGACTGTGGAATGGCATAGCGATGCCTCAGCATCAAATGCTCTATTCATAAGGATACGCAACTTAGAATGAGCCTTAGGCATCATTCATAGCGTTCCGGCTAAGCTGTGAAGCGTACTTGCTACATGGTCCGCTTATGCACCTTTAACCAACTATCCCTCCCTATATATGTTAATTTGACATTTTTTGAACTCAAATTTGGGGAAGAAAAATCATTCATCAACTCCCCACTTTTATTATTCATGGCCGTTGCGATATATTTTCCTGAATAACCGGCCAAGATGGTTGTACATTCAGTTCTGGCTCACATGCCAGTTCCTATGCCCGTCCAGGATGGCTGAACACTTCCTGAGCCAAACTCGATGAATGGCCGTGATGGCTGTATTTCCGACTTTGGCCCATATGCCACTCCAATGTCAACGCGATGTCCAGCCATGTTGGTTGTACATATTCAACGCCGTCTAACTAACTGGCCTAATGCAACATTTGATGCAAGATTGGCTCTTGGCCATTGTAGCCTCCAACTAATACCGTATTGGCCTTAGCCAATATGCACACGTGATGTGCCTTACTTGGCACCGGATATTGGCCCTGGGCCAAATGCATCTCACATGCAACGGGAGCTTTGGATGAAGCTTCATCTCGAGCAATGACGCATCTTTTAGCATGCGCCATGCTAAAAACACGGGGTGTTACAGATCATTAATATCAACAAAGCAATCTCCAATAGTTATCATCAGCAGCAAGGCGAGCCAGGAGAACTCAAAGTAGGTGCTCTCGCAAGTATCCAACCAACAGTACCATCAATCTTATCCAGAATGTGTAATAAGGTTTTGACTCCAGAAGAATGAGTATCTGACCTCTCCTGTGGATTTCAAAATTTACCAAACTCCATTGCACTCTTGGGATGGATGGATGAAATAATGTCAGGGTTAATCTTGGAGATTGTGGTTGCGTTGTTGGTTCATCCTTGACTTTATGTTATTTGGTACCTAGACTTTCTGATTGCGACGATAATATGATGTGGATGCTTGTATGGTCGAAATCTTCCGGAGCCATTGGGTGAAATAGATGAGTTGAGAGACGTTCTGTTGCCGATGTGCTGCTATAAAGTCTTCAAGGATTTCGTTCCAAACGATATCCTTTGAACCATCTTCTGAATCTTGGACTATTGTATGGAATGGGATGCGGTGAGAAGTCCCCAGTTATACTTCTGTTAGATCCGATGGCGTGTCCGGATATGTGAATGTATCTTTGTGGCGTACTTTTGGAGTCTTTGATGCACGTGTACGACTTCATGTTGAGAAATTCTTGTGGCTCGTAAAACTTCGACAGTGGTGATGTTGAAATCGGGAATAACCTGGTTGAGGGAAGTGAAGGCATACCATTCTGGTAGTCCCCATGTGTAATTATCCTGAGCCTATTTTCTCATGGAAGATGTTCTTTTGTTGCATTCACTGGTAAGGTGGTGACTGCGTGTAAGCTCCTAAACATGAAGGATACTTCAGTCCCTAGGTGTAGCCTACTTTAATTGCATCTCCTTGAATCCACGCCTATGGGATTTGATACAATCTTATCATACTCTCCTGGATGTGATGCTAGGATGCTTGGAATATCACATGGACGAAATATTCTGGATAACAAAGAAGTAGAAGTGAGAGAGTTATGTCTCTGATCGTGGCTCCCTCTATCTCTTCAAGAAAAATGTTTCAGCCGCGTCTCTGGAGTTATCTCATGAATGCTTGATTGTTGTCGGGGATGGACCGTGATGAGAAGTCCCCAGTCACATTTCTCTTTAGTTACTGAAGTTGTTTTCTCTGAGTAGGCTTGGGATCTTTCGCGGACTCGTAAAGTGTTGCAGGCGCCTTCTGTACAGAGAGGTGATGATATTCTTGCGCTACACCTTTGAAGGGTGGATGACCTTGTCGTGGGTATGACTTTTTGGTTGACCGTGTCTTCTGAGATTTGATAGTGAAGGGATCCCGTGTGGAGCCTCAGTCCCCAAGTGTGGTTTACATGTTTCTATCTTGTATGGTCTATGAGTAGACCACGATAAAGACATCATCTTGCATCCGTACTAGTGACTCTATTACTTATTCCACATGAAACTTTGTAGTGGTTGTTGCTATGGTAAAGCTCTGGATGGTATCGACAAACGAGCAGCAATAGTTCTTAGCAGCAGATGTGATCAGAAGAGACTACATCGTCGTGGGAACCAAAATAGGTTGGCTGGAATTGCATGGGCGTGCATGGAAGCAAAGGGATCGGCTGGATGCGTAAGCGAGTAAACTGTCCACGACCACGAGTTTTGGCGAGATGGATCAAAAAGTGGCCACAATTGCGATCCTTGGCTGGCTGTGATCACGATACTTGACAGGGAGGAGTCTGGTGGCTACAGGCACGAACCTTGGAAGGAAGGAGTGTGGCGGCTACGACACGATCCTTGGAAGGAAGGAGGCGTTGAAGCGGCTTCGTCTCTTGGAGAGGACGTTGAAACTTATGGAGCAAAACGCTGAAGCTTCGGCTTCGGATCCTAAAGAAGCTTATGGAGAGAATGCTGAAGCGGAGCGGCTGCTGGAGAGAGAGTTGAAGCAGAGCGAATTCTGGAGAGAACGTTGAAGCAGAGCCACTGCTGGAGAACGTTGAAGCGGAGCGACTTCTGGAGAGAACGTTGAAGCGGCTCCTGGAGAAAACTCCAGTGAGGGCGCTATTAACCCTTGACTTCAAAAAATGACTTGATACGACATGGCATATGGGAAGAAGTCACAAATAGTTTTGGTCGGTAAGTCAATTTTTTCTCCTCGTGGGAAAGAATACGCTTCTTCTGTTTGATTTTCCCTTGCAACTCTCAGAGCCTTGACAGTTACAATGTTGAAGGCGGAGGACGCGTCAATCAGCGTGTTTTCAAACTCGACATCCTTCAAGTGAATAGTGGTTAGGAGTCCTTAGTTCCATCTATCAATCGTGCTTTCCAGGAGAGATTGGGGGTTTGGGAACGACTTCCCTGGATGGAAACAACTGCTTTCCTAATGCAGTGCGGTTGAGGGCTGCAAATATGTCTTGATGCTGCGCCTTGGAGAAATACAAAATCTCACATAAATGTTTCATCATAGACTGCACGATTTTGTAGGCGAAGTCCCCAGAAATCATGCATCTCCTGACGGGAAGAGGGTCTCTGTGAACTCAGGAGGGTTGCTAATTTTCTTTGCCTCGATTGTGGAGAAGTCATCCCTGATCTTCACGTGTGACGCAATTGGATTGCTGATTCCCTTCTACTGGGCGTTCAAGAGCAACGCGAGCCTCTTCATCTATAAACGCGCGTCCTGCTGAAGTGCCTGCTCCGGATGTTAAAAGTATTCCTCATCAGCTCCATCTGGGGTTGACGTGACTCTTGTGGTAGCCGCTCCATTAGTGTCTTGAGAAAAATAGGTATCTCTTTCTGAGTTGTAGCCATGTCTGTCTGAGCCTTACGAGAACCTTTTGTCTTTCCATCAAATCTACAGTGGTAAGAGGAGATCCTCTTCTTCTGTCTCCTCTAGTCTCTCGTCTTGATGGTGAAGTAGTAATAGCTCTGTTGACGGTTGGAGGCGTCACACTTGAAGACATGTTGGGAGTGGCGGCAGCGGATCTGGCTCTGGTGATCGGCGGTGTAACACCTGAAGGAAAATTTTCCACGCCGCCGGTGTTGGCTGGTGGCGTATTAATGCCACTGGAAGGAGCGTTAGTACCGGGGATGATTTCAATGCTAGTGTTCTCAGGGTTTGTTGCTGATCTGGACCTGATTTCTACCATCTTGAGATCGAGGTTGAAAAATAAAGTTGGGAATTGAAAATTGATATTGCAACCAAGAGATTAATCTCCCACTGTGCTCGTCAAATGTTTGTGGGTGAAAACCGTTTCTGCTGATTTTGGTAAATTCGCGTGTGTGGGTGAGAAACGAATCTAGACCCTAAACAATGTACTACACTGGAGTACTTTTGATTCGAGAGATCAATCTGTACAATCCTGGCCTAAACCAAGAAATGGTCGTTCCAGGTTTGCTTCGGTCACAAATTGAAGGAGAAGGGTTGGTCTTAGGGAGGGAAGCGAAGAGAGTGTTGAGACCAGAATAGTTGATTCTGAAGGTGTGGTTGTTTATGACTTGTATCTGAAAGTAGAACTGGCGAGCAGAATGAAAAGCTACTAGGTGATTACTAGATATTGTGTTGTTGCCGACAAAAACTTGTTGTTTGGTGAAAATAGGTGAAGCCTATTTATACAAGTCATATTGAAACGTACCCTGGTCTCGTAGGAAGTGGAAACGATTGAGTGGTGGAAAAATAGAGTAACGTGTAACTGTCAGGCATTATGCTTCCATGATGAAGGAAGTGAATTCATGTAACCGTCTGACATTACGCTTCCATGATGAAGGAAATGAATTGTTTACACCGTTACTTTTACCACCACTAATTGTCCTACTTCATGACACTTTCTTGTAACGGGTGCATTGCACGTCGAATGTTGTAAACCGCCAGACCAATACCCTGATGAGCATCCCATAGTTTGTGACATGTTTGATGTCTCGAGTGTTTTCGTGGAAAACGTGTAGCACTTTGCTACGTGTGGTAAGTCAAAATCAAGGGGCTTACTGCAGGAAAATAGCATGTTAGGATATTAGGCTCGTTTTGTCTAGTCGCCTAAAACTTTCCACAAGTTTGTCAGTTCGGTGGCGAACTTCAGTGGCTGAGATCGCATCTCATGAAGGAGGGTAGTCGTTGATTATGGATACCTTGTATTGGCGACTGATAATGGCGTAGTGGCGTTTTGGTGTACACCAATGGCAATGTAGCATGGCTCGTGTATGCCAGTGGCACGTTGATGCAAGTGGCGCCTGGCGTAGCCATGTCCACTAGATTTAGGCAGCTGGTCGCCTGAAACTCACCACAAGTATGTCAGTTTGGTGGCGAGCTTGGATGGCCGAGATTGCATCTCATGAGGAAGGATGGCCATTGATTATGGTTGTATCTTGTTGTATAGTGGAGTGGCGCCATTGGCATAGCGGCATGCTAGTGGCATTCCAGTGGCGTAGCCGTGGCATGGCGGCGTGCTAGTAGCCGTGGCATGGCGGAATGCTAGTAGCCGTGGCATCGCAGTGTTCCAGTAGTCGTGGCATAGCGGTGTTCCAGTAGCCGTGGCATAGCGGTGCGCCAGTAGCCGTGGCATAGCGGTGTGCCAGTAGTCGTGGAATAGAGGTGTGCCAGTAGTCGTGGCATAGCGGTGTGCCAGTAGTCGTGGCATAGCGGTGTGCTAGTAGCCTTGGCATAGCGGTGTGCTAGTATCCGTGGCATAGCAGTGTGCCAGTAGCCCTGGCATAGCGGTGTGCTAGTATCCGTGGCATAGTGGCATGCCAGTGGCGTTGTGGCATGGCCACGCCTATGGCGTTGTGGCACGACCAAAGCTAAGATTTGGCTGTGTAGCCAAAGTTAGGGCTTGTTGGCATGGCCAAAGCTAGGGTTTGGCTCCATGGCCAACGCTAGGGTTTGGGGTTGTGGTGTTGGACCACATGTGGCATGGAAACATTGGCCATGTTTCCACATCAATCCCATTGCTCTGGGAAACGTTATTTTGCTTTGGTAGCAACTTTCCCAAATTAAGGTTTGGCATGTCGAAACCCTAATTAGTGTGTGTGGCATGCGGTCGCGCCATGGCGATACTTTGGTGCGAATGGCACCATGGCTATGCCAATGGAACTATGGCAAGGACATAGTGTGGAAACAGCCACAGAAGTAGGGATTTCCTTTTGGTGGCTATTTATGGCAGGTTGCCACGAAGTGGCATGTCACCGCGGTAGAGTGGCATGTTGACATGTTACCGCTGTAGAGTGGCATGTTGGCATGCCGATCAATATGTTGTCGCGGCAAGGCGTGTTTGGCTTGCCAGTTAGTATGGTGCGCGGCAGGGTGCGTTTGGCCTTTAATGTATGGTGGAAAGTTTAGAGAAACTTGATTGTCCACGAAAAGAGGGTGGGCCAAGCATGGGCGTGGCTACACTTCTAGCGAGAGTGTGGCGGCTTTAAAGCGACCTGATTGGTCGAGGGAAATAGGGACGTATTAGGATGGTGCGTGACCAATGGAAAGTGGCGCCAGCAGGCCTAAAGCATGGCCACGCCTCCCTTTGCTGCTGCGGCTCCCTGTTTTTCTGATTCTGGGCGAGGTTTTGCACCTGCTAATCCATGACGGATTAATTACCTAGTTTTCCTAGAATTAATTTTGACAAGTAAGGTCTGGTATACTGCGCGAGGCGCGAAACCCTAACTTCTGCAAGTTAGTCAGGATAATTGATTGAATTTTATGTGTTGACACAAAGTTCTTTTAAGTTCATTGCCAGATAGCATCATGCTTTTCTGATTGAATACCTTATGCAAAGATCTTATCCTTGATATTTAGAGATTCGTGCTACTCTGCTGCGAGTGAACACAAATTGTCATGACATATCAACATTAAGGGTTCAGCTGGAGAACATAGCATAGAAGGCATTCAAAGGAACTTAAATATATGCAAGGCGCCAAAATTTACAGGACATATGGGATGGTTGCTACATTCTCCAGTCTGGATAAATTTCATGTAGATATATTGAACGACTCAATAAATATGTCGGTGGAGAGGTTAGCACTCACAGCACCGTTTCCTTGCAGAGTGACGTCATATCAGATGCAAGGTTTTACGATTTTAACCCTAAGCTAAAAACCAGCATCAACAGAGAGACACATTATCAAAATTATCCTACTCACCCAACTTATCGCCAGAAATCTCAAGATGATTTTTCGGATTTTTCCTTGACTCAGAAAAAAGGAAAGTTGAATTTCAAGTTCTTGAATTCCAGAATTTGCGCTTTTTTCTTAGGTGAATTCCCAAACATGCCATTCATCATTTTGATCCTGCAACTTTGATCCTGCTTTGAACAACTTGATATCAGGTTTTGATTGGAGCAATATCTACAATTGGTAGAAAATCCTACTGAATTGTGTATCATACAGATTGACAAGCAAAAAATAAAAAAACAATATATTCATACACTTCTTGAAGATTTGAACATATCCATGACAGATAAGAAAGTCACCACTGTATCAAACGAAGATTGGGAATTCCTACACCACTATTCCTAAAACCACCACTGAAACGCTACTTGAGTACTGCAAAACAGGAGAGATGAGATTAGCTTCTCATAATTTTAAGATGATAATGAAAGAAAATATTTGAAATCAAACTAATGCAGAATAAAATATTTTTTAGGGAAAAAAACAATCTAAAAATTATCAATCATAAGATTATTTTTGCATTTACTAAAAACAATTGAAAGATTAGAGTAACTAATCATAGATTGATGAGAATCATGAAATATTTGAAAACCGATTTTTCAAAAATGGGTTAACTCAGTAATCGCCCGATACTCAGAGATCTTTGTAAGGTCCCTCTATAAAAGTTATTTTAATGTTTCATATAGGAACTTATTTCAGTTTCTCTAGAAACAAAAGTACCTCTCCAAAAATTAGTTTTTTCATGTGGCTACAGGCTCATTAATGACTGCAAACTAGAGATTTCTTGCGAAGAAAATATATGGATGTTCCTAAATCACATATCTTTTTTCATCAGATGAAACTGCAAACCATGTTCTACTTCACTGCGATTTTTCTCGGAAGATATGGTCTTATTTTGAAGAACATCTCATTTTGAAGTTTACTATGAATGTCGTGTTAGAAAAAACGGTTTTGTTATACCAAATTTGCATGGACTATGTTTTGATCTCTAGACCTATTGCCCACTACTTGTTTTTTCATTTGAATAGATAAAACAGTAGTCCCACATAGACTAAAATCTAAAGGGTTTTAGACTTAAATACCATAGAATTGGCTAAAAGGGCATGGCCCTTGGGTCATTAGACTTTTGTGTGAGGGGTGAAGGCCTAGACTAGGGCAAGGTTGCATTTCCCGTACGCGCGGTGCTTCGCACAGAAGCACGCACGCCGCCGCCGTCCGTCCGTTCGGTCCGGTCGGGCTCGGGTTCGGGTGTGGGTTCATTAGATCCTATCTTTTTTCTAAAACTTTTGTACGTGTTTTACACACATGTAGAAGAATCTTCTTCTTTGTCTGCACATGTTTGTCTTGGCTTTCTTGTCTGTACGTGTTTGTCTTGCCTTCCTTGTCTGCACATGTTTGTCCTGGCTTTCTTGTATGTACGTTTTTGTTTTGGCTTTCTTGTCCGTACGTGTTTGGCTTGGCTTCTTGACAACACACTGCTCTAAGACTGACAAAAGCAACACTGTTTTTAACCAAACATTACCAGTATTTCTGTCTTACGCATGGTTTTGTTGCATGCTTTTTTCCTCTCGTTTGTAACGTCTTAAACACTATATAATGGAGGAGTCTTGATATCATTTGATACACAACATAGAAACATCTCTTCTTCTGCTCTCCCTCTGCTTTCAGAAAATAAGTTTTTATTTCTAGTTTATCTAGTTTTTAGCTTTTGCTAACACTGCCAAGTTCTAAGGGTACTCTCTTTGTATGCTACATTGAGGGGTACTATCAGTAGTTGTATCCTGGAGGTGACTCGCCAACTGCTATAACATCTCAGCGGAGTAGCAGGCGATATTTCCTTTAGGACAGTGTATCGTATACGTGCCTCTACATTTTTTGTGCATCTCCAGCAACATCGGTTTGAGCTAAGTATCTTCTTCTCAGTTACATTATTAGTTCTTTAGCCAACAATCTAAAGGCAATATCCTCTTTACTATATTTTTTGTAACAACATGGGAAAGAGTACTGTAGACAAACCCCCAAAGTTTAGTGGCAAAGACTTTAAACGATGGCAGTCCAAAATGTTATTCTTCTTAAAAGACCAAAGCCTAGATGAAGTTTCCTTAGAAAGACCCTCAAGAAGGCTTCATGACCGTGGCTATGAAGATAGACTGGATAGGTGGACTAGGAAGAATTACATGTGCAAAAACCACATTCTTAACTGTCTGGATGACTCCTTGTACGACTTTTATAATGCAAAAGAGAATTTTACTGCTTTTGATTTATGGGAAGCCCTAGAAGAAAAATATCTTGCAGAGGCTGCTGGAAGGAAGAAGTTCTTGGTAGTTAGGTTCCTGGAATATAAGATGAATGATGAAAAGCCTGTTGTAGAACAATTCGTCGAACTCCAGCTACTCATCAACTAAATTCTTTCTGAAGGAATGCATATTGATGAATATCTACAAGTATCTGCAGTAATTGAAAAGCTACCACCCTCATGGAACGAGTATAAGAGGAGGTTACGACACAAGACTCGCGAAATCACCATGGTGGAGCTGGGGAAAAAGATCCAGGTGGAGGAACTTCTGTGCTGCAAGGACAAAAGCCTGATGCTGAGCAAAAATATGTCCAACAAAGCTCATGTCCTGGACGATAATTCCGCGTCAAAGAAAAGGCACAAAGAATCCAGCAAAAATGGTAAACGTAACAAACAACGTAACTCCAAAGGTAACCATCTTAATCCAAAGGGTGGTGTCTCCAAAAACACCATCAAAGCCGACTGCTATAACTGTGGGAAAACTGGTCATATGGCCAAAGACTGTAAGGCACCTAAAAAGACCAAAAATTATCCTAAACAGAAAAATAAGGCAAACGTAGTAGATGATTCTGGATATTTTACTGGCATGGTGTCTGAAGTCAACCTTGTCTCTAATGTGACCAATGTGAGAGACTGGTGGCTTGATTCTGGAGCCACCAGGCATGTCTGTAAGTTCAGAAATGCTTTCTCCTCCTATAACAAAGTAGGAGATGATGAAAAATTGTTTATGGGAAACTCTTCTACCTCTAAAGTGGTAGTAAAAGGCAAGGTTGAATTGAAGCTCACTTCAGGAAAAACTCTCGCATTGAATGACGTGTATCACGTCCCGGACATATGCAAGAATCTTATCTCAGAAACCATCTTACTTTGGAAAGGTTTTAAATTTGTAGCCGAGTCTAACAAAGTTGTAATCTCCAAGGGTGGTGACTTCGTAGGAAAAGGATATGTCACTGAAAACATGATTAAGCTTAGTGTACTTTCTTTGAACTTGAATGACAATGCATCTTCTTCTGCTTATGTTTGTGACTCCTCACATGTTTGGCATGATAGACTAGGACATGTTAATTTCAAATCCATTGAAAGACTTGCTAAATTAGGATGCATTCCTAAAATAAACATTGACAGAGGTCATAAATGTAAAATTTGTGTTGAATCTAAATATGCAAGGAAACCCTTCAACAAAAGGGTTGATCGTAGTACAACTCCCCTAGAATTAATCCACTCGATTTGGGAGATTTGAAATCAACACCAACTAGAGGAGGTAAAAAATGGTACATCACTTTTATAGATGATCACTCAAGATACTGTCAGGTTTATCTTCTTAGAAGTAAAGATGAATCCTTAGACGCTTTCAAATTATATAAACTTGAAGTAGAAAACCAAAGAGGTGTTACTATTAAAACTCTTAGGTCAGACCGAGGCGTGAGTATGTGATACCTATAAGAGAATTCTGCAAACTTAATGGCATCATTCATGAAACTACTGCACCTTCTTCACCTGAGTCGAATGGAGTAGCTGAAAGGAAAAACCGAACACTCATAGATATGGTGAACGCTATGTTAGCTAGTTCAGGGATACCTTCGAACCTGTCGGGGGAAGCAATTCTCTCTGCATGCTATATCTTGAACCGAGTTTCATTTAAGAAATCCGACAAAACTCCATATGAGTTATGAAAAGGAAGACAACCGTCCTATGCATACTTTAAAGTGTGGGGGTGTTTGGCCAAGGTGGCCACTCCTCGTTCCAAGAAAACCAAAATAGGACCTAAAACTGTAGATTGTGTTTTCCTAGGATATCCTGAGCACACTAGTGCTTATATGTTCATGGTAATTGGTGAGAACACCATAATGGAATCCAGAGATGCAGTGTTTTTCGAACACATTTTCCCTATAGGGTCTGGACCTCATAAAAGGGTCCGCGATGATCTCTCAGATGTTCCTTCGACTAGTCAACCTCCTTCTCTAGATGCTGAAACCGAACCTAGAAGAAGTAAGAGGGTCAGAACCGAGAAAAGTTTCGGTCCAGATTTTGTGACTCTTACGGTAGAGTCTGAACCCCAAACTTATAAGGAAGCTATGACCTCTCCGGAATCTCCCTTCTGGGAAGAAGCTTCAATTAATGAGTGGGATTCCATTCAACAAAATTAAACTTGGGAGCTTGTAGACTTACCTCCGGGTAGTAAAACCATAGGTTGCAAGTGGGTCTTCAAAAGAAAACTTAGAACAGATGGAACTATAGAAAAACAGAAAGCTAGGTTGGTAGCTAAGGGGTATAGACAACAAGAAGGATTATATTTCTTTGATACCTATTCGCCGGTCACAAGAATCACTTCTATCCGAATGCTGATTGCTATTGCTTCTATTTATGATTTGCATATACATCAGATGGATGTTAAAACTGCTTTTTTATATGGTGAATTGAATGAAGAAATTTATATGGACCAACCTGAAGGTTTTGTTGTGAAAGGTTATGAAGATAAAGTATGCAAACTGAAAAAATCTTTGTATGGTTTAAAACAAGCACCTAAACAGTGGCATGAAAAATTTAATCATGTAATGATATCTAATGGCTTCAAGGTTAATGAATCTGATAAATGTGTTTACATTAAATCTATGGATGATTCTCATGTTATTGTGTGCCTATATGTTGATGATATGCTCATATTGGGTAGTAACCTTGATAGTATTAATACCACTAAAAGTATGCTTAACGAAAACTTTGACATGAAAGACTTAGGCCCTGCTGATGTAATCTTAGGGATAAAAATCAGAAAGATGTCTGATGGATATAGTCTTAGTCAATCTCATTATGTTGAAACTGTTCTTAAGAGATTTAATCATGATAATGCTAAACCTGCAACTACTCCTTATGATCCCAATTGTAAATTGAAAAAGAACAAGGGTGAGGGTATTTATCAACTTGAGTATTCTCGTGTTATTGGCAGTCTTATGTATTTAATGAACTGTACAAGACCTGATATTGCATACACTGTGAGTAGATTAAGCAGGTACACTTGAAACCCTGGGAAGGATCACTGAAATGCTCTCTACAGAGTTCTAAGGTACCTGAGAGGAACTTCAAACTATTGCTTAAGTTTTGGGAAGTATCATGTTGTGCTAGAAGGGTATTGTGATGCTAACTGGATATCAGACTCAAATGAGTGCAAATCCACTAGTGGGTACATCTTCACACTTGGTGGTGCGTCTGTGTCATGGAAGTCTTCCAAACAGACATGTATTGCTCGATCCACCATGGAGTCTGAGTTTATAGCCTTGGAGAAAGATGGGGAGGAAGCTGAATGGATACAAGGTTTCCTGGGAGGAATTCCACTCTGGCCCAAGCCTGTGTCTTCGATCGCAATCCACTGTGACAGTCAAGCTGCTATTGGATGCGCAAAGAATAGTGTATACAACGGGAAATCTATACATCTCCAAAGAAGACACAAGACAGTGAAACAACTACTCTCTACTGGTATCATCTCTATAGACTTTGTGAGGTCTAAAGAGAATATTGCAGATCCTTTGACGAAAGGGTTATCTAGAGAGGTAGTTAGATCCACATCGAAGGGGATGGGACTCAAGCTCATAGAATAAATCGCCATGAAGGACACTCAACCTTGTGAATGGAGCTCCAAGAATAAGGTTCAATGAGATAACTAATTTTTGGTGATGTCAAGAGAGCACTATCTTTGTCCCTCCCTATGGTGTAACCGTATGATAATGCTGTCTGCATGTTTTGGGATGATCTGTCAAGATCTTAATGAGTTCCATGACTTTGCTTAAAGCGGAGTGTGGCAGGACACTCTTAATGGACTCACCTATGTGGATGTTGGAAGTGGGGCCGCTTCCTATGAGAATTTGAGCTTTTTCTCTAGAGACATTCATTAAGTCCGGGATTTAGCCCACGGCCAAAACGGGCACAACGGCAAGAGTTTGGCAGCTTTCTTTTTCTTTGAGACATCAAAGTGTGGTTGTTATTTCTGAATTGCACTCACTGTTGGCGGTTCAAGACATTGTGTTCACCTTAACAACAAGCAGTTCCGGTAACCTCTCACTAAGTTAAGGTTCAATCTCTGGGACACCTTAGCTTAATATTGATGTATTATGTTTTCTCGTATTTCGTCGATATGTTTTATCATTCATGTGGGGGATTGTTAGAAAAAACGGTTTTGTTATACCAAATTTGCATGGACTATGTTTTGATCTCTAGACCTATTGCCCACTACTTGTTTTTCATTTGAATAGATAAAACAGTAGTCCCACATAGACTAAAATCTATAGAGTTTTAGACTTACATACCATAGAATTGGCTAAAAGGGCATGTCCCTTGGGTCATTAGACTTTTGTGTGAGGGGGGAAGGCCTAAACTAGGGAAAGGTTGCCTTTCCCGTACGCGCAGTGCTTCGCACAGAAGCACGCACGCCGCCGCCGTCCGTCCGGTCGGTCGGGCTCGGGTGCGGGTGCGGGTGTGGGTTCATTAGATCCTATCTTTTTGCTAAAACTTTTGGTACGTGTTTTACACACATGTAGAAGAATCTTCTTATTTGTCTGCACATGTTTGTCTTGGCTTTCTTGTTTGTACGTGTTTGTCTTGCCTTCCTTGTATGCACATGTTTGTCCTGGCTTTCTTGTCTGTACGTTTTTGTTTTGGCTTTCTTGTCCGTACGTGTTTGGCTTGGCTTCTTGACAACACACTGCTCTAAGACTGACAAAAGTAACACTGTTTTTAACCAAACATTACCAGTATTTTTGTCTTACGCATGGTTTTGTTGCATGCTTTTTTCCTCTCGTTTGTAACGTCTTAAACACTATATAAGGGAGGAGTCTTGAGCTCATTTGATACACAACAGAGAAACATCTCTTCTTCTGCTCTCCCTCTGCTTTCAGAAAATAAGTTTTTATTTCTAGTTTATCTGTTTTTAGCTTTTGCTAACACTACCAAGTTCTAAGGGTACTCTCTTTGTATGCTACATTGAGGGGTACTATCAGTAGTTGTATCCTGGAGGTGACTCGCCAACTGCTATAGCATCTCAGCGGAGTAGCAGGCGATATTTCCTTTAGGACATCGTATCGTATACGTGCCTCTACATTTTCTGTGCATCTCCAGCAACATCGGTTTGAGCTATGTATCTTCTTCTCAGTTACATTATTAGTTCTTTAGCCAACATGTCGATGTTCCATCAATGATGTTTTCCTAGTCCAATCCTTATTCATCATCAAAAGTTGAAATTCAAATATGGAATTTAATCTGCAGTCATAATATAGTTCATTTGGTGTGAAAGAAACTCTCGAATTTTCAATAACAAGGAACATAGTGAGGATGCAGTCTTTAAAATGCTGGAGCTCCATGAAGGATGATATTACGAGAGTAGTGAAAGACTTTGAGAGTTTATGGAAGATTGATTGGCGGTTTAAATCCACCTTTTTAGCCTTGATCCCAAAGAAGCAAGTTGTCGAGGAGGTTAAAGACTTGAGGCCTATTGATTTGTTTGACGAACACTATTTACAAAGCCATCTCCAAAATTTTAGCAGAACGCCACAAGGTAATGCTCCTTGAACTCATCTCTAATCAGCAATCGACTTTTAGTAAGGGCTGACAAATATTAGATAGTACCCCAGTAGCAAATGAATGTCTCGATTCTAGGATAAAACTTGGTACTCCTGGGATTGTGTATAAAATAGACCTATAAAAGGCCATCGATAATGTTAAGTGGTCTTTCCTTATGGAGGTTCTTGAAAAAATGGGCTTTGGCCGCATCTGGCAAAAAATGGATTTATGGGTGTATAGTTAAGGTTCCCTTTTCTGTTCTTATTAATGGATCTGCTTTTGGTAAATTTACTTCGGAGAAAGGGTTACGTCAAGGTGATCCACTATCACCGTTTCTCTTTCTCCTTGTTTGAGAGGTGTTGACTATGATGTTTCTCAAAGCTGAGCAAGATGGTTTACTTGGGGGTTTCCTATCTTATTCGTCTGTTAATGCTATTAAAGTCAGTCGTCTTCAATTTGTTGAAGACACACTTGTTTTTCTAGACGACAATATCGAGCAAGTTAGAAATTTGAAGTACATTCTTCTTTGGTTTCAATGTATCCCAGGTCTTAAAACTAATTTTTCAAAGTGTAACCTGTTTGGTGTTGGTGATGTTCAGGACCTTGATGGGATGGCTAATATAATAGGGTGTTCTTGTGGTACGTTTCCTACTCAATACCTCGGTATGCGTTTTGGAGATAAATCCAATTCTTCGGCTAAATGGGGCAGAATTGAGGAGCTTTGTAAGGCGAGATTAACCTCTTGGAAGCGTAAACTCTCTCTAGGGCTAGTAAGCTTTCTCTATATAAAAAGCTTTCTTCAAAGTATTCCCACATATTACTCCTCTTTGTTTATGGCTCCGGCTAAAGTCATTACTTCGACTGAAAAAGTTATTAGATATTTTTTGTGGGATGAATCTGTTGAATCTAAAAAACATCATTGGGTAGGTTGGAGGAATGTTTGTAAACCTCTAAAGGTCGTAGGTTTGGGAATTAGAAGACTAAAGTGGTTAAAGATAAGCATGGTGTGGTTGGTTTTGGTTGGAAAACTCTTAAGCCTAAGGGAAAACATGGTATTAGCCCATGGAGGAATATCTACTCAACTTCTGAGGTGTTTTTCAAACTATGCCAATTCAAGATTGGTAAAGGGGATAAAGTTCGTTTATGGGAAGACAAGTGCTGCATTCAAGGTCCCATAACTGCCCTCTGCCCTAACCTCTACAGTATTTCCAGCTCCAAAAATACTTTTATCCTTACATCTCATCAAACTTGTGAAAATGGTATTAGTTGGGAGTTGGGTCTTAACCACAGAAGACGGCTTTATGATTCTGAAATTTATGAACTTTCAGTTATGTTACTTATTTTGGACTCGATTGATGTCAATCCGGATAAAGAAGATTAAATGGTTTGGTTAGGTGACAAGAAAGGGATCTTTACTTTTAAGATGGCGTATGCTAATCTCTCCCAAGGTACTACCCCTGCTATCTCTTTTCCTAGTTCTAAAGTTTGATCTAGGGCCTGGTCTAATCGGGTTTGTTTCTTTCTATGGAAATTGTGTATATCTAGACTGCCCACCCTTAGTAATCTACATATTCGTCACAATGCTCTTGACTCTCCCAATCTGTGTTATCTCTGTGGCACTGCTGAAGAAACTGAAGACCATTTACTCTTTAAATGTCACATAGTGTTTGGAATTAGTTTATTAGTATAGCTGGTGGAGGTACCTTGCTTCCAAAAATTAAGGAAGTCGTTGTGGAATGGAAAGATACCCCCTCTCTGCCCAAGGTATTCAGTTGTGGAAAAGACTTCTTACAACCATTCCATGGGGTTTATGGAAAGCTCGGAATAACGTCACATTTGATAAAAAGCCTTTTAATTTGGCCGATGTAATCAGAAATATTAAAGTTGATGCTTTCAAGGGTATTAATCACTCTAATTTAATCGTAATGTGGGCACATGCAGTTCTTTTATAACCCACATTAAGGTTCTCTTTCCTCTTAGAGTTTTCGTTCGGGTTTTCCCATTCTTTTGTCGGGTTCCAGTTTGTTATACATCTGAAACTGGAGTTTGACAACTCTTTGCTAAATGTCGTAGAATATCCTATGTTTTGCAATTTTTTTCAAAGGAAGTGTCGTAGAAGGGTATCAGTACTAACCTCCAAGACCAAATGGTTGCGACAAAAAAACAAACGACAACCCTTTAAGCAAAACAGTTGTGACGCCATTTAGCTTTCACGACCATTTTCCGGATATGTAGTTCATAATCCTATCAAAACTAGTCGCAAGAGTCGTTGAAGATAAACAAAATATGAAAGAAAAAAAACAGTGTTGAGGGGATTTGAACTTGAACCTATTGTGTGTTAGTTCAACCCATCAACCATCCTTACACTTCACAAGTTTTGGGTTTTTGTGCTTTTTTTTATCAAAATGTATAACAACCTTTATAAGTGTTGTTGAAGTAAAAATATAGGATGTTGGAAAAAGATGAGGTTGCGGGGATTTGATCCTGAGCCTCGTGCGTGCAAGTCCATACCATCAACCATGCCTACACTGTCACAACACTCTCAGGTTTGTGGTTTTTGTATATACTTAGTTCATGCTAACCTTTATAAGAGTTGCAAAAAAAAAATATGATGTTTAAAAATAAGGCTCAGTCACCTGAGCCGAAAACAGCGCAAAGCCTTCCTTGTAAACAATCCTTCATTGTAAACAGTCACATACATTCTACAATGATAATGCATCTCATTTCATATCTACTAGTTCCATGACACTTCAGTTCCCTAATACTAGGTTGTTCTTCGGGAATATAAGTCGGGTTTATCAATTGGTTCATGTTCACCTTGATTTATCAAAAGATGGAACAAAACTCGTAGGTATATTCGTGGGAGACGGATTTATCTATTACCGTAGACTTTTCTGTGTGGTACATATTTGTTTATTAAAGTCTTCGACTTTGGGTCGTAGCAACTCTTGGTTGTGGGTGAGATCAGCTAAGGGAATCAAGTACGTAGTATCCTGCTGGGATCAGAGACGTATGAGCATAATTGTACCTTGGATCTGTGTGAGATTGATTGGGGTTCAACTACAGTCCAGACCGAAGTTAGTTTGGAGTAGGCTAGTGTATGTAGCGGATTAATATAATGTGTGTTCAATCTGGACTAGGTCCCAGGGTTTTTTTGCATTTCCGGTTTCCTCGTTAACAAAATTCTGGTGTCTGTGTTATTTCTTTTCCGCATTATATTTTGTTATATAATTGAAATATCACAGGTTGTGCATTGTTCAATCAATTAGAATATCCGACCTTTTGATTGTTGATTTAAATTGATTGACACTTATATATTGGTCTTTGGTACCATCCAAGTTATCTCTCTAGTATTTGATAAAGACTCGCAGATTTCTATTTGCTTGAGTATATATCAAATCGAGAGATTGAGATATAAACTCTTTGATATATTTTTTATGTAGATTGAGTCTGACTGTCTAGTTGATTCTCTAGAAAGTATATTGGATTTTGTCCATACAGATTGCTAAGCGAAATATTGGGTGTGGTTGTTATAGCCCCGCTTTTTCATAGTCTTTCGTATCAGGGTTTGCAATCAATGTTAGCTTAGTAACAAAGCATTCAATATTCACCGTTAGATCAAAAACTGATTATATTCAAGCTAATATCTTTCAACCTTTAGATCGAAAACTTATCTTGTTACACACAAATGAAATGTACGTTTTTTTAGGTTTGTGTAATCGTACCCAAACTTATACATTTGTTGGTTCAAAAGTAGTTAACCAAATGGTTAGCCATATGAGCACTTTCATATCAACCATATTTTTCTTCACCATAACTAGTTCAAATGACTCAAATGAACTAGTTAGAGAGTTGTTCAATTGCTTAGATCTTATAGAAGTATACAAGACACAATCGAAGCAAAAACGATTTGATTCACTCGAATCGATTCATGAACTTTAAAGCCATGGTTTGCAAACTGCATTCCTTAGTTAATATAAATATAAGTTCACAAATAATCTTCTTTAGATATAACCAACTCAAGTACGCGGACTTAAGTTCCCGGAAGGAGTTCACAAACTCCAGCAGATTTTCTCGGGATGAGAACCTCCGCCAGTTCGCGGACCGAGTTCACAGCTCTTGTTTCGGTTTTCCTTATCAACAAAGTACGTGGACTTTGGTTCAAGGAATAAGGACTTATACATATATGTGTTACCACATAATGCTTATATCCAACAATGGTTATATAATCTAAACTCTCATTTCAATCATTCAAACATTCTTAGAGGACGTTGTATAGTTGTTATTCACAAACCATTTTTCGTCAAAGACATTTTCAAGTGATTGAAACATATCATAAATTTCTTCACTAGGTAGAGATGAACTTGGACAAAGCGAAAGCTTACGAACACATATTTCGAGAAATAGATAGGCGAGATAAACTCGGCTCGCAATAGCAAATGTGTATAATCAAAGTCTATATAGAAAAACGACTTTTGTCTCAACATAGGAGATAAAGTAGATAGAATTTTGAGTGATAGATAAGTTCAAGTCTTCACATACCTTTTAGTCGATGAAGTTCCACCAGTTCCTCGAGTAGTCCTTCGTCTTGTATGATGACCGCCATGGAGTTCTTGAGCTCAACTACATTTTCTATCCTAGTCCGAGACTTATCTATAGTAGACTAGAAATCAAGACTTATAGTTTTGATCACTAACATTGACAAACATGCTTGAGATAGCAACGCACGCGAGTTCGACCGAGCAGTGATCTAATAGTCTCCCCCTTTGTCAATTTTACTGACAAAACTATCAATACATATGGAATACAAAAAATAAATAAATACACTTTTGTAGCTCCTATTCCCCATGCCTAATCTTCAACATTACTCGAAATCTTCGTCACTTATAAGTACTCCAATGATTCCAAAGGTTGTAAGTTTAGCGTCATCGTTGTTGAAAATCCGTAGCTATAACAATGAGAAAACAAGAATTCTTAATCATTGTTATACAGTGTCATAGTATTATTATACAACATCAAAGTTCAATTGTATCACAACTTCGACAACAATACTATGGTGATATGTATCACTCCCCCTTAGTCAATACTCCATCTCACATGGAAACCACTCCCCCTTACATAATGATCTGAAAACCATATGTATTTGTAGTGTGAACTGCATATTTGTTAGAGCATAGCTCGGTCGACCTCGCATGCGTTGCTATATCAAGCATGTTTGTCAATGTTAGCGATCAAAACTATGAGTCTTGATTTCTAGTCTATTATATCTAAGTCTTGGACAAGGATAGAAAAGTGTAGTTGAGCTCAAGGACTTCATGGCGATTCATCATACAACGACGAAGATCTACTCAAGGAACCGTGGAACTTCATCAACAAAAAGGTATGTGGAGACTTAAACTTATATATCACTCAAAAGTCTATCTATTCTATCTCCCACTTCTTATGAGAAAGAAAGTCGTATGCTATACAGACTGGATCATACACATTTGACATTTCGAGCTGAGTATTCACTACTTATCTTTTTCTCGAAATCGTGTGTCGGTAAAGCGTTTCGCTTTGATCAAGTTTATCTTCACCTAGAGACGAATGTCATGAAAAGTTTCAATTACTTTGAGAATTGCTCTGACGTGAAATGGTCTGTGAATAACGGCTATTTAACGTCCTCTGAGAATGTCTCAATGATTGGAATGAGAGTTTACATTACATAACCATGTATTCCTTAATCCGAAGTTTTCAAACTTTGTTGATTGAGAGAAACCGGAGGAATTGGCTTTGCCAAGTCCGCGAACTCAGTTCGCGAACTGACTGAAGTTCTCTTGCCGAGAATTTCTGCTGGGATTTTCCAAAAACTCGTTTGCGTGTTTAGTCTGCGAACTCAGCCCGCGAACCTAGTCCGCGAACTGGCGGAAGTCATTTTGCCGAGATTTTCTGCTGAGTTTGGAAAACTCTGCCGGTTGCCTTAAGTACGCGAACTTGTTTGTGAGCTTAAGTGGTTATGATCTAAATATGTGCTCTGAACATGAAACTTAAATTACTAAGGAATGTTGTATGCAAACCGTGGATATAAAAGTTCATGAGCCGATTCAATCGAATCGAATCATATTTGTTTCAATTGTGTCTTGTGTAGTTACATAAGATCCCATAGCAATTGAAAAACTCTCTAACTTAGTTCATTTGAGTCAATTGAACTAGTTATTGTGAATAAGAACAAGGTTAATATGAATTGCTCATATGGCTAACCTGTTGGGTTACTATGTTGAACCAACATACACGTACACGTTTGGGCATGGTTTTCACAAACCCAGTAAACGTCTACCCAAGTGTGTATGACAATCTAAGTTTTCGATCTAACGTTGAGAAATATTAGCTTGAATCTAAATCAGGTTTTCATCTAACGGTGAATATGGATTGCTTTGTAATTAAGGCAAAACCCTTATTCGAAGGCTATATAAATGAGACATCTAGCCTTGTGCAAAACTAATCCACACACGTCTGTGTGATACTAGTGCGCTTGATAGAGTCGATTCTCCTTTAACCTTTGGTTTTCATCTCTAAAACTAGGTTAACGACTTAAAAACTTCATTGGGATTGTGAAGCCAGACCGATACTACTTTTATCGTAGTTTTGTGATCTGATCTTGCATCTTCTATCGTACGAGTACAATCTTTGATTGGCTTGAGATCATGAGAGTTCTCCGATAGGCAAGATAAAGTAGTCACAAACATCTTCGTCTCACTGTTTGTGATTCCTCGACAAACCGCTTGTGTAGTCAAGAAGGATTGTTGAGAGGTGATTGATTAATCTAGGTTGTTCTTCGGGAATATAAGACTGGATTATCAATTGGTTCATGTTCACCTTGATTTTATATCTTAAGACGGAACAAAAACCTAGGGTTTTTCTGTGGGAGACAAATTTATCCTTTGATAGACTTTTCTGTGTGAGACAGATTTGTTTATTATCAAGTCTGCGATTTTGGGTTGCAGCAACTCTAAGTTGTGGGTGAGATCATCTAAGGGAATCAAGTGCGCAATATCATGCTGGAATCAGAGGCGTAGGAGTACAACTGTACCTTGAATTAGTGGGAGACTGATTGGGGTTCAACTATAGTCCAGTCCGAAGTTAGCTTGTAGTAGGCTAGTGTTTGTAACGGCTTAATACAGTGTGTATTCAATCTGGACTAGGTTTCGGGGTTTTTCTGCATTTGTGGTTTCCTCGTTAACAAAACTTCTGGTGTCTGTGTTATTTCTTTTCAGCATTATATTTTATATAATTGAAATAATACAGGTTGTGCGTTAAGATCATCAATTGGAAATCCAACCTTTGGTTGTTGATTAATATTGATTGATCCTTGGATATTGGTCTTTGGTACCGTCCAAGTTATTCCTTGTATTTGATAAAGACTCGCTATTGTTTTAGCTTGAGTAAAAATCAAATCAAGTGAGAGATATTAACTCCTTGAGATACTTTAATCTAGATTGAGTCTGACTGTCTAGTTGATTCTCTAGCAAAGTATTTCGGAGTTAGTCCATACAGATTGCTAAGCGAAATATTGGGTGGTGTTGTTAGACCCCCGCTTTTTCAATTGGTATCAAAGCAGGAAAACACGTTTAAGACATCATCAGTCTGTGTTTGTAGCGATCTGACTCTATGGACAGAGGTGCTATCTCTATTAAAGTACCACCAGTTTTCGATGGCTCCAATTAATTATGGTGGAAAATTGCTATGCGAGCTTTTCTTAAATCGCGTGATTTTCAATCATGGGTATGTGGTTAATGGCTATGATGCTCCCGTTGTGGCAGTTGGTGATGTAAACGTTCCCAAACCTATTGGTGAATACACCGCTGTTGAGATAACTGGTGCAAAGAAAAATTCCGACGGTTTGAATGCTATCATACATTCCATTACCCCAAATATTCAGCATCATGTGACAAACTGCACTAGATCTAAAGATGCTTGGGATATCTTGGAAACCGTATTTGAAGGAAACTCCAGTAAAAAGGATGTTAGGCTTCAAAACCTTAATTCTGATTGGGAGAACCTTCGTATGGCAGATGAAGAAACATTTGATGAGTTTAATCACAAAGTCTTTGAAATTGTTAATGCATCTTTTGCATTGGGTAAGACTATTCCTGAAAAGGACATTGTGATGAAAATTCTCAAATCGCTGCCATCTAGATACGAGTCTAAGAAGCATGACATCATTGAGGGGAATAACCTCGATAATCTTTCCAGAAACACCTTGGTTGGAAAGCTTAAGATCTTTGACCATGAGCATACATCCAAAGTCGGTAAGGATGTTGCCTTTAAAGCATAAAAGAACACTAAATTACTTGTCCAAGGTAAGAGTGTTCATGTCTCTGAGGATGATCAGTCTGAGGATGATTTTTCGGATGAAGATCTTGACAAATCAGTCTCCTTGATCACAAGACAGTTTAGGGATCTTCTGTTGAAGAGAAGTAAATGGTTTTCAAGAGACAAACCTAAGTCATCAGACAAACCTCACGGTCGCGTACCTCCTAAAAACAGGGATGCTGACGAGGTTGATGACGAGGACATGCCTCAGTGATTTAAGTGTAAGGGTTTTGTCCATTTTGCTAACGAAATCCCAAATCGTAGAAAATACACTGGGAACAAAGGTCTAGCTGTAACACTTGATAAAATGTCTGAAACCTATGATTTCGATGAAGATAGGAAATCAAGTGTAGGGATTCTTTGTGAAAACATCGATTTTGATACTTGTAGCAATACATATATCAACCTCAATGGGTTCGGAGAAGAGGGAAACCCAATCAAGCTGGAAGATTCACTGAATCCGATAACTGGAAACCCTTCAGGATCAACAGTATGTATAGATGCTTGCACATCTCAGATGCCTGAATACTATCCAAGATTGAAGTGCTCGTTTTGTTCGATGAAGGGACACGAACTATCAAGGTGTTACAAATACAAGCACCAAATAAGGCACGCCAGCAAACTTCAACAAAGAGCAGATCGATTAGCAAGGAAGCTGAAACTTGCTCAGAAGACCGTCGAGGTATGTAGGATCTTATCTTCGTCTAAGAAGTTGGTTTCCAAGGATAGAATAAGACCATTTGAAAATAAAACATGGTCAAATCGTTTTGATAGACAGAGATCAGAGGATTCCTCCCATGAGGAAAAAGATGGACAAATCGTTGTTCATCGCAACACAACTTGATTCTGTTGTTGGGAAAATCTTGTCTCATGTGCCTATTCGAAAAGAGACAAGATTGAGTGCTGATCCAGGCTTCAGAAAAAATTTTCCTTCTTTTCTTAGATTTGTTATTTTTTGTCTATCAAATAAAAGAAAGGGTTATTATCGACAATTCTACTCTTTATAGGGTTTTAGAGTTGGGCGTATACGAACCTATCAATAGGTTTCGAATCCTATATTCCTTTTTCCTTTTGACATCCTTTATAAGACTGCTTGTTGAGTTAAGTGATTCCATCACACAAATCCAGTTGTTCATAACTGTTCTCAAAGCACTATGTCGTCAGATGGAAAGGATGTCAACATGATTGTTAAGTCTTCAATCAAGGAAAAAGAGAAATCTTCTGTTTCTAAGTCCCTGAAAAGAAAAAAAAGGAATACAAGAAAACCCAGGGTTGTTCCTTCTAACTCTCAGAAGTTTTTTGATGTTCTTGATGAGTTAAAGGAAATAAAAAGGGAGATTTATGAAATAAATGCGTTTGTGTCTAAATCTTTGGAAATTCAGAGGACCCTAATTCGACCTCTTCAGCAAAGACAGTTTGTGGGTATTGATACTTATCTCCGTGAACCTTATGTCCCGATGGTTGTCGATAACAAGGAGTTCGGGAATGATAAAGAATTTCTCAAAGGAATTGTTGCCTAGTATGTCTTCTTTTTGGATTAGTTGGAAGATAACTAGTGCTTTGAATAGTAAAGATTGTGACTACACATAGCTATTTTTGTTTTCATCTTCTTATATTTATTTTTTAGGTTTATTGGTTTTTAAATTCTAAAAATATTTGGAGGATGATATTATTGCAGTATTAATCTGTTTTAAAGTATTGCAATATTTTTATGGGATATGTATTGGTTGCTTCCGTGAACTTGAAGGTCCCATATTGTGTCAAAAGTAAAGTCGTTCATAAATTGATATTCGTATTGATGAAAGGACGAATGGACTTTTGACATTACAAAAGTTATGCCTATGCAGTCATTTATTTTATGGAAAATAGGATGAAATCTTTTTGTTTGACAAGGATAAAGTCTATTATGTCGTTATGCAAATAGTGATGGAAAATAGAATAGATACTTGTATGTTATCCACGGTATTGATCTTCATTGATCCATTTTGTTATGTTTTACCGTGAAGGCTCCATTGTGTATCTTTTGTTGAGCACCTTACAACTATGTCGATTAATATTGGCCTTGTTGGTTGTTCCATGAGATGTTATATGTTGAGCATTTTTGAACTAAATTAATCATCTTGATTGGTCATTTAGTTATTTGCTCTGAAAGTCTTATTTTGTCGAGCAAAATCTTTTGACAATTAAATTAATTGCTTCGGTGATTAGTTTGGTTGTGTATTCCAATTATATTAATTATAGGTTCTCTTGTAATTAATCTAGTTGAGTTTTTCATATATTCCACAAGTTCTTGTGTTGAGTATATGAACCGCTATACTAATCATGTTCTATTGGTTGATGTAGTCGTATATTCCCTAAGGTTTTCCTTATGTTGAGTATTTGAACGATTAAGGTAGTCATCTCCGTGTGGTTATCTTAGTCGTAGCACCATGAGTTTTCTTATGTTGAGCACAATCAATTAAACTGATCACTTTTGTGGTTTGATTTAGTTGCATATTCCGATTAAATTAATGATGGGTTTACTTGTGATTAATTTGGTTGAGTTTTGGATATAAAAAATCATTTCCATGGTTTTTGGTGTCCAATTAAAAAATTCTTCTTTTCATTCGAAATTAAGGTCGCTCTTGCTGTTCTTTCGGGAATGACATCAAATGAGGGAGAGTTTCTTTGGACTTGTGCTTAATGGTAATATCTTGTGGGGTGTGCGGCTGTGGAATTTTATAGGGGTTATCTTGTATCTTAAAACTTCTTGATGAATGCATTTAGCTTCGGCTTTATGATTGCATCTAAATTAAGTTGGTATGTACTTTTCTTTTAGTCTATGAAATGTCTCTTGTGTAAATTTCATTATGATCCCGTTCTTTTACGTTTGCCAATTTTATTGACAAAAAGGGGGAGAAATAATGTAGTTCACACTACAAATACATATGGTTTTCGGATCATTGTGTAAGGGGGAGTGGTTTCCATGATCGAGATGGAGTATTGACTAAGGGGGAGTGATACATATCACCGTAGTATTGTTGTTAAAGTCGTGATGCAATTGGACTTTGATGTTACATAATGATACTATGACACTGTATAATAATGATCGAGAATCTCGATTTCTCTCATTGTTATAGCTACGGATCTTCAACAATGGTGGTGCTAAACTTACAACCTTTGGGATCATTGGAGTACTTGGAAGGACGAAGATTTCAAGGAACGTTGAAGATTAGACTATGGAATAGGAGCCACTAAAGTTTATCTTTTTTGTATTCCATATGTATGAATAGTTTTGTCACTAAAATTGACAAAGGGGGAGATTGTTAGAGCATAACTCGGTCGACTTCGAATGCGTTGATATATCAAGCATGTTTGTCAATGTTAGTGATCAAAAATATGAGTCTTGATTTCTAGTCTATTATAGCTAAGTCACGGACTAGGATGGAAAAGTGTAGTTGAGCTCACAGACTTCATGGCGATTCATCATACAACGACGAATATCTACTCAAGGAACCGTGGAACTTCATCAACAAAAAGGTATGTGGAGACTTGAACTTATCTATCACTCAAAAGTCTATCTATTTTATCTCCTACTTCTTATGAGACAAAAAGTCGTATGCTATATAGACTGGATCATACACGTTTGACATTTCGAGATGAGTATTCACTACTTATCTTTTTCTCGAAATCGTGTGTTGATAAAGTTTCGCTTTGATCAAATTTATCTTCACCTAGTGACGAATGTCATGAAAAGTTTCAATTACTTTGAGAATTGCTCTGACGTGAAACGGTATGTGAATAACGGCTATAAAACGTCCTCTAAGAATGTCTTAATGATTGGAACTAGAGTTTAGCTTACATAACCATGTATTCCTTAATCCAAAGTTTTCGAACTTTGTTGATTGAGAGAAACTGGAGAATTGGCTTTGCCAAGTCCGCGAACTCAGTTTGCGAACTCAGTCCGCGAACTGACGGAAGTTCTCTTGCCGAGAATTTCTGCTGGGATTTTCCAAAAACTCGTTTTGCGTGTTTAGTCCGCGAACTCAGCCTGCGAACCTAGTCTGCAAACTGGTGGAAGTCTCTTTGCCGAGATTTTCTGCTGAGTTTGGAAAACTCTGCCGGTTGCATTAAGTCTGCGAACTTATTTGTGAGCTTAAGTGGTTATGATCTAAAGATGTGCTCTGAACATGAAACTTAAATTACTAAGGAATGCGGTATGCAAACCGTGGCTATAAAAGTTCATGAGCCGATTCAATCGAATCAAATCATCTTTGTTTCAATTGTTTCTTGTGTAGTTACATAAGATCTCAGAGCAATTGAACAACTCTCTAACTAGTTCATTTGAGTCAATTGAACTAGTTATGGTGAAGAAGAACTAGGTTAATATGAATTGCTCATATGGTTAACCTTTTGGGTTATTATGTTGAACCAACATACACTACACGTTTGGGCATGGTTTTCACAAACCCAGTAAACGTCTACCCAAGTGTGTGACAAGCTAAGTTTTCGATCTAACGGTTGAGAAATATTAGCTTGAATCTAAATCAGGTTTTCATCTAACGGTGAATATGGATTGATTTGTAAAAATAAAATAATAATTCTCTCAAGGCATGGCCGGTTGGCCAATGGTCACGCCCCACACTCCTTTCCTTAATTTTATATTATTTTTTATGAATTTATGGAAGTACCATGAAACCGAGGAGTCTCCTCAAGACAGAGGAGATTTGATAAAATGAGAGAATTTTCATCAAATCATGGAAAATAATAAAAATGCATTAAAAATATAAAACTGGCGTGGGATTGACCACGACACGGTCGGTCGGTCGTGTGTCCGTGCTCCCAGCACCTTGGTCAATATTTTTAATTATATATTATTTTCTTCCCTATTTTGCATAGGTTCATCGTTTCGTTGTATTTTTGAAATACTGGTTCGTGCGGTGACTGTTAGTGTATCGTCGTTGAATACACCTTCACCATTTGAATCGGGGCTCACTTAGAGGTAGCTCAGACGCCCGGTTGTTGATTATTTACTACTAATTGTGAAATTCAGTAGAGAATAATTCACAAAACTGAGTAATAAGATGTTTATTATTAATTCATAGGATCAGCTGAGGATTCAACTACGAATTCAGAATAATAAAGTGGGCATTACCATTCCATGGGATCGTAGATTCTACCATAGAATCGGAGTAATTAAGGTTTATCTATTACCATTTATGAGACCAGTTGTGGATTCGATCATGAAATCGGAGTAATGAGATAATATTGCTATTCTATGAGATCAAGTTGTGGATTCCATCATAGAATCAGAACAATTGTTATTGTCATTCCATGGGACCAGTCGTGGATTCGACCATGGAATAAGAGCGATTGTAATTAGGAATAATTAACTTTGTGGCTCTATACTAGCAGAGCAAGCTGTCTAGGAGCATTAATTATCCTGATACGATCTTGCCGGTAAGTCATATCCTTTATATAGTCAGGGTAAACTTGTTGTTTGTTCCTGAAAACGTTATCACTCTATTCTAGCAAAGCAAGCTGTATAGGAGCCTTCCATCTCGTGATGCTATATAGAAATAATCACTGAAAGTATTCAGTATTCATGAGATATGCCATTGTCCAGTCGTGAGACTACATATCTACATGTACTCTGAGAGAAAGTACTCTCCGTTGAGAATTCGATGAGAGACTCGTGTCTTGATACTCACGTCTGATTGTTGAATCAGAGCTTCGTATAATTATGAGTTTACGAATTTAGCCTTTGTCGAAAATCCACCATCTACATTAAGTCCCATGCTTACTGAGGAAAGCTGTGTTCCTCAGTCAGCATTAAATGGTGATTTTCCGGCCATAAATAATAATACCAGTAATTGAACTTAGTCGTAAGTTGAGACGTTACCGGATTTAAAGAGCATGAGAAAATCACGACTTGATGAAGGCTTAAATGTCATGATTGGAACGTCTTTTGATGAACATAAATTGGTGTTGAACCGCTGGTTTGGACGACGAGTCCGTGGTCGGATAGGATTCGCGGGTCGGGCCCAATAAGGAAATCCTTAGAGAATTAGGTTTTGGAAATAAAATTGATATAAAAGGGATTAATCCTTTTTTTTTATCACGACCAGCTCTCCATCATCTATACACCTTCACTCCAGCAGAAGAAGATTCCCGCCGCCGCCGGACCACCACCTGCCGCCGCCGGTCATCGTCGTTGTCGCCGTCGGCCAATTTCCGGCCAGCGCTCCCAGGTACGTTTTTTTTTTTTTGCTGATGTTTATGATCCTCATGAGTTGTTCATGCTTTGATCATGATGAAGTTATATACATGTGTGTATATTAGTGTGAGTTTTATGAAAAACCCTCGTTTTTGAAAAACGTATGTTCGTTCAATCGTTAGTTTTGAAAACTAACTATAATCCCTGATTTAGGAGAGATTTTTTTTTTTATATATGAACCTAGGTCCAGTGATAAAACTTAGTTTATGAGTTTTCATGTGTACCAAGGTTTTATCATAAAAGAAGTGATTTTTCATGAAATCGGAAAAATCCTTCTTTTTAAAGACAAATAACGATGACACGAAGGAAAATATGTATGATAAACTTGTGTCCAGTGATAAAAATTTTCTTATGAGCTTTCATGTAAATACAAAACTTTATTATATGTATGAGATGTGAGCTTTCACAATATTTTTTGAAATAAACCTTCGTTTTAAAGACAAATAACGACGATACGAAGGAAAAATATTTTTTTTTGCATATATATGTAGTTGTGACATATATTGTGTAAAATATGATGGTATATTTTATTTGCATGAATTTGTTTTCATTAGATAAAATTCTTGAGAATTTATGTAAGCAATGTTGCATTAATTGTTGTTTTTTCCGAAAAATCAGAAACGTGGGTTTTGAGGAACCTTCGAAGATAGACAATATATTTATGATGAAATATTTTATTGTTATGAACTTCATAGGTCAGTTGTGTGAATGTTTATGAAAATTGTGTTCGTGATTTTATGAAAAATCAGTTTCGAAATTAATAAAGCTTCGTTCATTTTTGCAGTTTTCGAAGAGACGAACAATTTTGAGGTGTTAACTCTGGCATTACTATCACTATTGTTAGTGGAAGTATAAAAGGTAAGAGTTAAGAGTTACCATTTTTTGCTGATGTTGGTTTGTTTACATGGTAGTAATCTTTGATCTTCCGGTTCCAGAAAATGTCGACCAACAATAACAGCAATTATGATTACTGGTATTCCTCTTCTTCCTCTGGCTCTTCCGATGAGGATTCCGACGCTCCTGTAGCGAAATCAAAGGCTAGGGTTACCCAGGAAGGGGTGAAGCCTAATGTTCCTTTGGGTGAGCGAAGAGTCTCTTTTGCTGAACTCGAAAAGAAAAGAGTTGAAGACAAAAAGGAGGATGCCCGTCAACGTGAAAAAGATCGCACTCGGCGTAAGAAACAGAGGGTTGAGGAGAAGCGTCACTTCTTGGATGGAGTGCCTTCTGATTTTTATGCTGATGCTTCTGAATGAGAGATCAAATGGGAACCATCCGAGCGTTACATTAAGCCTGATCGATATGAAAGAGAGCATCAGAGGACGATGAAGAAAATTGAAGCTGAAGCTACAGGAGAAGATAAATCGGATTCAGATGATGATGTTATCTTCCGTCCACCGAACTTCACCAATGATTCTGACGGTGACTCTGAAGAAGATGATTCTGAGAAGGACAGTGATGATGAAGCTGACAATTCGGATGAGTCCGACGAGTAGTTTTACTTCCATCTTCTTTAGACGTTAGAGCATTCACTTTTAGGCTTCATAGTGGATATCTTTCTTTTGACTGTTTAAACGACTTTACTTCAATTAGACTTTTCTTCTGAATGATGAACATTTTGTTAACGTCGATTTCTTCTAATCCATGACATGGACCAATGTCCATATATCCAAATTCACCATGACTTGTCTATTTTCATGAGAAGTAACACGGCCGAGAATTCATGACGTGTACAAGGCCGCGTGGCCTAACCCGTGATGTTCAGTCCCCAGTGTGTTATTTTCCTCCGCGTCTTTGGTATCGATCCTTGAAGCCTAGGGTTTCATTGAAACTCGTAATCGAGTTGACTGTATGACTATCGCCTCATATATATATATATATCTTCAAGACTCCAAATCTATGATCCACGCAAATTTTTCTTTAATTCCTGAGTTAGCTTCATCGTGCAGAGAAGTTTTGATCCTACCTTATTGCCGCCATGTCGAACAATAGCATTTCTTCTCAAGATGATCTTCAGTCGAAGCGTGAAATAGCATCGTCTATCTCAGTAAGTTGTGCACTTCTTCTTCTTATCCTTTTTTATCTCTGTTCAATCGAGATTGTTGATCACAAGAGAATGATTTGTCGTAGGACTGTAAGAAGAATGCTACTCCTCATAATGCAAGGCCTAAGAGGACTGTTAGAGCTCCTGCCCGGTATGGACCGGCTCGTGCTGAAGCTGGATCATCTGTAAGTAAACCTATTACTCTTGAGATTATACTGAGTCTCCTTTGTTTCATCGTAGGCGGATGTCCGTGTCGTCGTCGATCCTAGACGAAGAAAGAGTGGAAAGTCTGTGATCGTGGTTGAGTTTGAGGAAAGCAGTAACCAAGCATGTGAAGATTCCGTAGGATCCGTGGAGACCGGAGACGGTGTCCATGCTCGTGAATACCCAACCGCTGGACTTTTATTCGAATCCCCATTGATTAATACCTTCCCATACAATGACATGGTCGACGGATTTGTGGTTCCCAAATGTCATGTATTTCTTTACACCAGATCTGGAAGAAGTATGGTCACATTGTCGCGACAGAAGTGTGGAAAGTTTTTCTTCCAACCCTTTTAACCACGGTAGCGGGGTTTGATTAAGATTTTTTTTGATTGTCGTTGTAATTGTAGTAAATAGGGATTCGAACTCTAAGACTTGTTAAGATTAATTTTAAAGGAATAAAATAGAGAGTTACTGGGTCTAGGATTCGGCCAAACTCATATCAAGAGGTTCAATTATTCATTCTCAAACAATTATCGCTCAATAAATAAAACAATATTGACTCTTATTTTTGCCAAGGTAGATTCTCCAAACATTAGTTATAAATCGTAAGCATGGGACATCAAACATCTAAGAAAACATGACCCATCTAATAAAATGATAACTAATTTTTTCAAATCATATTTCAATTAAAATTAATGCAAAAGTCTTATAAAGAATTAAATAATTTTACCCATGTATGAAATTCGTCTTCCTCCGTCGACCCAGTGTTGGGGTTTAGATTCTCATGATAAATACAAACTCAAAAATATAATTTATAGCTCAAATGGTGTTTTTATTAAAGAAAACTAATAATACAATGAATCTGCAACGCTGTGTCGGCGTTACAGAAAGCACTGTTACAATAGATGTTGCAAACACAAATTAAGCGTGCCAGACAGACTGTTACAAGTACTGTCAATAAACGACAGTTTCTTGCGACATTCCGTAGGCGTCAAAGCTCTTCTTCTTCTTCTCTCTGCAGCAGCATAGAAGTTTCTATGAAACTCTCTATTTTCTTCCCCAGACTCTCGATCCCCTCGTCTAAAACTCCTCAGCACCTTATATAGCCTCTCATGCACAAGATATCTCTTTCATAACTACAAATATTTTTCATTACTGGGCATTAAGGAAAATATTATCGGGAATATCTTCTTACCTTATAGAATATATTCCAGAGAGTAAAATCTTTTCCCGCCAAAATGTATTCTTTAAACAATGAAGAAGATGGTGATGATTGCCCCTTATCCAGTGATAGGGTGCGGATAACACGTTTCTTTCGGGGTGCCCCGGGCAACTTTTTCTGGGGTGTTTTCAATGCATTTCTGGGGTTCCTTTAGTAATTTTCTCCGGGGGTCCAAATAGCACTTTTCGAGCAACTTTTTCCACACAAATGTATTTCTCCAAAAACACCTATCCAAACACAAAAACACCATTATTAGTAAAATATCGAGCACTAACAATACAGAACACTGAGAACAAAATAGACACATAAATGTGTCTATCAAATACCCCCAAACTTATTATTTGCTAGTCTCGACCAAATTAAATCTAAAAAATAAAATAAAAACGAGTTAATCTCGGGAGGGTTTACCAGAGGTGTGCCCACAAAAACCATGACTTCTAATTGGTCACAAGTATCTAAAGAGCTATGAGGACATACAATTTCTCAACCTATCTCCAAGTAACTAGAATTCCAAAGAAAATAAAGGTGTCAGATCTAAGGCTGACTGAAGAAAAGGGGAGACACATCCGCAACACTGCTAGATACAAAGATATCCGCTACACAGCTAGATAAACATTGTAAGATGCGTCTGCTGCTTTACAGCTGGATAAAATTAGGAGAGAGATAAAAATGAGAGGCACATCTGCTACACAGTTGTACTAATTACGTGTGATGAGTTAAACCGGTGCTAGAAATATCTTGTGCCAGATTGAAAGCAGACTAACAAAGCAACCAGAATGCATCTTTCTTCTACTCTCTCATAGTGCTCAGTAGAAACAACGTCTTCTTCGGTCTTCAACTGTTGATGATAAACTCTCGAACCTCATAGAACCTCAACAATTAACTCTTCTCTTCGATTTCTTGCTTGACTTATAAATTTCTACTTCCCTATGGCCTTATTGAACAAAAAGAACGTAATGATGTTTCATTTTTCATTTTTCATTTTTCATTTTTTTCATTTTTCATTTTTTTCATTTTTTTTTTCATTTTTTTTT
>NC_039367.1:92113209-92124093 GCF_003573695.1 Papaver somniferum
CATTTTTTTTTTTTTTTTACAAGACAAAAATTTACATGGCCATGAGAGAAGGACTTTAAACCTTGGATCTTCGCAACTTGTGGTATCATGAATTCCAACAACTTATATCATTTGCTCTTATAACTTCTGAGTCTTGATTTTTGAATTATTCTTATTCTTTTCTATTGTTGCTTCTAAACCTTAAACGTCTTCAACTTTCTTCATAGATTTTGATGTCGCTCTGTCTGTTGATGATGATAAGTTTCTACTGAGAGAGAGTCGTAATCCAGTAACTACATTGTGAGATTGCTTTGTCTTTCTGGCATTTCCTGGCCTACTTGCCTTTCCATCATGGATGGTTAGGTCCATCACGGTTACCCTCTAAAAAGAACAAGTTCTCTCCTGAATTTCAAATATCTCAATGTCTTTTTCTCTAATGTCTCAATAAGTTGTTATCTCTAGCATTCCAATTTCTATCTTTTCGGTGAGAAACAGTATGTAAACTTAGCTAACTGGATACTATGTGACGCTAGAAGTTTCAAAAGTGCAACTAAAAAGTTTCTCCCATACCCCCAAACTTAAATCTAACATTGTCCTCAATGTTCTAAAGATAAAATTAAAAGCACATGAACAAGGAGAAACTATTATCATTTGAAGCAAAAGAGTTAAGGAAAGATATTACCGTGTTGCATGAGATTGGGTTACCTCCCAAGAAGTGCTAAGTTTAAAGTCTTCAGACAGACATCAGAAGGAATTAGTCACCTCATAGAATCATATAGAAGTAGCCGGAATAATTGTGGGTCATCTGGATCAAAAAGTGCTAACCACAAGAAGAGGAAACTGCAACAGGCCAAGAAGATACAGAACATACCCTTATTTAACTTTTTTTAAGACAACTATCTCTAGTTGTGGCTCAAGTTCAGGCTCTATAAAAGGGTCTAAATAAAATTTTTTCATAGGCAGGACTTCCTCAAAAGAAGGATTCTTAAGATCAAGTTGTAGAGTCTGGAAATACTCAAGTAGGAACTTAGAATCACATAACAATAACCTAAACAACTGCGGATCCTTAAAGTCAATTAGACTTGACTAACAAAGCTGACCACAATGAAAGAGTTGATCTTCCTTAAGCAAATGTGTCGACCCTATTCTCCTAAAGTAATTAGGTTTAGTCTCAAAACTTAATAACCGACACATCTTAAAATCAAATGTTCCCACAATTGGAAGAAAAGTATTTGGTGGGAAAACAAAGTCAATCTTGGTATCATAGCCTGGGTTAACCACATCAACCATATGATGGGTTTCTAACAACTGAGCTTCTCTCTGGACATCATTAGGTTCAAGAAAAAGTGTACGAAGATAATCTTGTAAGATGGTTGAGGCACAAATGTCAAGTCCTACACGAGTGAACTTTCTAAGAGTTAAAGCACACGGAGACTGATAATCACCCTCAAACTTAGAGTTTTCTGTGTCTCTAGAAAGACTAGTCACAACTTCCCTAATTTCTAGGTCATCGGATTCCTGAAAATGGTCAATTGATTCTTCTAAGTCGGGTTCATCCTCACTCATTTCTACGAGTTCATTTTCTTTTTCTAAGTCTAATGTTTCTAAATTTCTAGACTCTAAAACAATATTCTCCGAATAAACTCGTTCCTCAAAACTATCATCGGCTTCGTAGACAGGAAATACTACATCATCTAAAACGGGGGTTACTCTAGTCAAATCCTCTTCCTTTTGAATAGGTGAATAATTAGTAAAATTATTTGGATTTGTACTAGAAACAGTACTATCATTATAAAGCTCAATCAGTGTGCCAAATTCCTGATCACTATGGCTACATATTTCATGTTCTTCATCGATACTATCCTCATCATAATCATCATTATAATAACATGAAAATGATTGAACCTCATCAAAACAAGTAGTGTTACCAATTCTAACCTCGTCATCTTGATTATGCAAATAACTATCCTCATTTTTAAGGGTATTATTGGAAACACTATATTGGAAAGTAAGATTATTTCGAGCAAGTCTTTCGTTCGTCTCAGCCATCAACTTGAGGGATTCCTCTATATAAAGTTCTCTTTCTTCAAAAACTAAGTTATTCATTTCTGCTAACTTACGTGTTGACTCAGCTAATTTACGTGTTGACTCTAGTAAAGAGGAATTACCAGAAGGATCATAAAAAGGACTACTTTTCAATAGTTTCATTGCATCCTCCAAAGACGAGGAACTAGTGCTATAGTCTTCTTGCTCGTATGACCGGTGCGCATGTGGATAGTAATTGGGCTCACCATGGTATGACCCGTAACCTTCAAAAGTTTCGCGTTCCGAATCACTATTCACACTATGGTCATAAAAAGGATAATGTCCAAGATGCCCAGTCGGATACTCATTGTATGGGCTATTATAATACCAGTTCGACATCCTAACTGCAGGGAAATTCTAAACAAGCACAAAGAAGGCTGACTCGACCACAACAAGCCTATTTTATCTAGCAAACAAAAAGCATGATGGATCCACTTAGATTGTTTCTAGACCAGCTTCTAATCCTTCGAACGGGAATTCGTTACAATTTAAGCAAACCCCTCTGGAATCAATCCGAGTCAAATCAAGTTGAATAGGGGCGAGGGAAGCTCAGTGGAACTTTGATACCCAAGGCCTCACCGCTATTACAAGGCGGCGCAGTCACGCATTCAACTCACAGAAACCATCATGAACTTCGAAGTATGCTTAAAAGAGTAACCAATACTTCTCGAATGACTTTCCTATTAAGCTCGTTACCCTATAGGTCTCGTTCTAGTCAAAATTTTAGGCTTACGTTCGCGTTTGGTTTCGTTTTCCTAAGGCGGGCAAGAAGAGAACGGTGATGAAATCCGAACCCTTATCTTGTATGGTCAGGCCTTTCCATTTACTAGGAAATTAAAATATCCATATTCGATTCCTCAACATATATGCATAAAAAATCATCCAGTAAACCCGCTGACAGGAGATTCGCGGTGTTTAGAATTCTTACCTCCCGTTCCAGACGGGGGATGAACCGTTGAAGTCGACTCGGGCCACAACTCCAATGTTGTGTTCGAACCCGAGGGGCCGAAGTGATATCGTAATCACCGTCCTTCTCTGCAAACAATTTATTTAAAATTACCCTTCCGTAGGGTTTTAAAAAAATAAAAATGGCCAATGTCCAAAAATAAAAAAGTCCAAAAATAAAATAAAAATTACAAAAATAAAAACCTATTTACAGTTTCTAAAAATAAAATAAATTAAATCTTTATATACAAAAATCTTCTTCTTAACTCCTCTTGAATTCTCCTTTTATTTCCTTCTTTGGCTTAGCTTTTGTTTTCAACACTTTCTTCTCTTTCTTTAGCTTGACTCCAAATCTGAAAACAAACAAGAAATACCAAAAGGCGTAAAAAAGAACAAACATAATAAAAATGAAACCTAAAAAAAAATCTATAAACAAATCCGCGTCGGCGGCGCCAAAATGATTAAGATTTTTTTTGATTGTCGTTGTAATTGTAGTAAATAGGGATTCGAACTCTAAGACTTGTTAAGATTAATTTTAAAGGAATAAAATAGATAGTTACTGGGTGTAGGATTCGGCCAAACTAATATCAAGAGGTTCAATTATTCATTCTCAAACAATTATCGCTCAATAAATAAAACAATATTGACTCTTATTTTTGCCAAGGTAGATTCTCCAAACATTAGTTATAAATCGTAAGCATGGGACATCAAACATCTAAGCAAGCATGACCCATCTAATAAAATGATAACTAATTTTTTCAAATTATATTTCAATTAAAATTAATGCAAAAGTATAAAGAGTTAAATAATTTTACCCATGTATGAAATTCGTCTTCCTCCGTCGACCCGGTGTTGGGGTTTAGCTTCTCATGATAAATACAAACTCAAAGATATAATTTATAGCTCAAATGGTGTTTTTATTAAAGAAAACTAATAATACAATGAATCTGCAACGATGTGTCGGCATTACATAAATCACTGTTACAATAGATGTTGCAAATACAAATTAAGCGTGCCAGACAGACTGTTACAAGTACTGTCAATAAACGACAGTTTCTTGCGACAGTTCGTAGGCGTCAAAGCTCTTCTTCTTCTTCTTCTTCTCTCTGCAGCAGCAGAGAAGTTGCTATGCAACTCTCTATTTTCTTCCCCATACTCTCGATCCACTCGTCTAAAACTCCTCAGCACCTTATATAGCGTCTCATGCACAAGAAATCTCTTCCATAACTACAAATATTTTTCATTACTCGGAATTAAGGAAAATATTATCGGGAATATCTTCTTACCTTATAGAATATATTCCAGAGAGTAAAATCTTCTCTCACAGTTCACGTATCTCCCATAATCAATTCCAGAATATCAAGTATTTATCACGTGAAATCTTCTTGCATAACATTCCTGTTTTAATGCAACAGGATATTCCCAATCAATTCCAGCGAAAAGATCCCAACAAATCAGCCCAGAAATCAACACAGGAAGTTACGCAATCTGAAATTATTTTCCCGCCAAAATGTATTCTTTAAACAATGAAGAAGATGGTGATGATTGCCCCTTATCCAGTGATAGGGTGCGGATAACACGTTTCTTTCATGGTTCCCCGGGCAACTTTTTCAGGGGTGTTTTCAATGCATTTCTGGGGTGCCTTTAGTAATTTTCTCCGTGGGTCCAAATAGCACTTTTCGAGCAACTTTTTCCACACAAATGTATTTTTCCAAAAACACCTATCCAAACACAAAAACACCATAATTAGTACAATATCGAGGATTAACAATACAGAACACTGAGAACAAAATAGACACATAAATGTGTCTATCAGGGTTATTGTCGATCATCGAGGAAATGAATCAGATGCACTTGCGAGACGTCAAAAACCATGAGATGCACCAATGGGATGAAATGATCTCGAATTGTGAGATATTGCGATTCAATGTAAGCTGGCTTCGTTGTCGTCTTGAGATAATCAAGGTTCATAGGGCAGCAGAGGCTGCTGATGCAATTTCCATGAATGCAACTTTACTGGATGAGGAGAGGATACTGACTCTGGAGTCGGCAAGGGTTGAGAAAGCAGTCGAAGACTTGAAGGCAAAGACCAAGATTTTTCAGAAGAAGCTTGACGAGGCTTCTTACATGGATTATCCATTGCTAGATGGTTTGCTCTGAGTGATCATTTGTGGTTGTTGTTTTTTGAGTAAATCTGAGTTTCTAGTTAGGTGAAACAGTTGATCATGGTATGAACGAATTTTGCTCATTTATGAAATGTTTAATGAACAAAGGAGCATTCGTATGCTCTTTGGAGGAATGAAATTACATTTTTGAAAATGCTTGAAATAATGAAGAGGTAGTTTGTTTCATGGATCAGGCATAATAAGCTTTGAGCCACTTTCCATTGATGATGTTTCCTTCCTTTCCTCCATTGATTGCTAAAATTTTGTAGTATCCGCTAGACACTGCTTTGATAACAACATATGGCCCTTCCCATTTAGGAGAGAACTTAGGAGCGTACATGTCTTGTTGAATGTGCTTGGCCGTCTTTAATACCAAATCTCCTACTTGAAATGTTCGAGGTCTTACCATTTTGTTGTAGGCTCTGGAGATCCTCCGCTTGTAAGCTTCCACATATTTTTCCACCTTGGTCCTCCTTGATTCCAACATATCTAGCTCAGCGATTCTTGATCTGGAGATCTCGGCCTCATCCCATTGTACATCACTGGGTGCTGCAATCCTGGCTGAGGGAACTTTGATTTCTGCTGGAAGTATGGCATCGGATCCATAGACAAGGGAATATGGCGAAGTACCGATCGAGCTCCTTGGTGCAGTTCTGCAAGCCCATAGATCCATGGGTAATTGCTCATGCCATGATCGAGGATTGTCATGAATCGTCCGACTGATAATCCTGACCAAAGTCTTGTTGGTACTTTCTGCTTGACCATTTTCTTGTGGATAGTAAGGAGTGGAGAAGATTTGTTTGATCCCATATTTATTGAGCAGCTTCTCAACATCTTGATTGTAAAAAGGAGTTCTGTTATCTGTAATGATATGCTTAGGAACTCTGAATCTGCATATTATGCGCTCTTTGATGAAGGCGGCAATCGTAACTCCAGTGGTGCTTCGAAGAGGAATAGCTTCGACCCACTTGGTGAAGTACTCTGTCGCAGTGATGATGTATTCATGTTGTTTTGAAGATGCTGGATTGATCTTCCCAATGATATCTAGTCCCCAGCTGTAGAAAGGCCATGGACTATTCACAGAATTCAATGGGAGAAAAGGAGTGTGGATGAGATTACCATGAGTTTGGCATCGGTGACACCTCTGAACGTGTGCGGCTGCATCATCTTCCATGGTTGGCAAATAATATTTCTCATGAATTTGAAGAAATAGTTTCCTCTCTCCTTGATGTTCTCCATCATGTACTTCCTTCAGGGTTGTAGGGAGCTCATGTTCGTCTAAGCACCTTAGTAAATTTCCACCAAAGCTTTTGCGGTATAATATCCCATCGAGATAGACAAATCTCTTAGCTGAGTTTGACTGCTTGCTTCTTTTCCAGTGGTAGTTCGTTGTCCCGGAGGTATTTGATGTAAGGATCCCTCCAGTCCCCAGTGTGGTGGATTTTCAAAACCTCTAAGTGATGAGGAGGTGTTTGGCAATCAGAACAAGATCCTTGTAAAGCTCTTGAGTGAGTCTCCATGGATTTCCAATAGTACCCCATTCTTTGAAGCTTTCTGTAAAGTGTTACCACTAACGTTTGCCCACAGACTTCCTCATGTATGCGCTTGAGTTGTTCTTCCGCTTCGTCGCTCCCAAGACATCGTGATAGAGATCCATCAGGGTTTTGATAGTATATCCCTCCATGAAGCAAGAAGTATTTCTTCAATTCCTTGAGGCTGACTTGGCCTTCTGAAAAAGAGATGCTCAATTCATGAATGATGGGTGCTTGCCAATCGTTCGCTGGAATGTCTTCGATCTGAGCGAGCCAAGTTGATGATACTGTACGTTTCTGTACAGTGATCGTTTTCTGTGCTCCTTCGAATTGTAGCTTTGAGGAGAGAGTTGCTAGGCAATAAGCATGCCTATTGTTAGTCCGTCCAGTATGGACGATCGTTGCGTCAGCAAAATAGGTCAACAGTCGCTGACCATCGGTTCTGAATGGAGCAAGTGTGATTTATTTGAGAGAATACGTTCCATTCATCTAGTTGACCAATAATTTTGAATCTCCCCTTATCTCGAGGTGTGTTGCTCCTTCTTGCTTGGCCAAGGATAATCCTAATAGGAAGGCTTCATATTCCGCTGAGTTGTTGGTGCAGTGGAAATCCAACTTGAATGAATCTGACAAAACTTCACCAGATGGAGACACCAGCACTATGCCCGCTCCTCCGGTGTCACTACTAGGGGTGGAAGATCCATCAAAGTATAGAAGCCATGTTTCTTCCTTGATGACCAAGATGTCTGGGAATTCGCCGGGTACTTCTTCATGTAGTGTTGTTGTGTCTTCCCCTGAAAAAGCAGCGAGCAAGTCTGCGACCGCTTGAACTTTGATGGCTTTAGGTGGCGTGCAAGCTATGTCAAATTCTGACATCTGGAGTATCCACTTCGATGGTATTCCTATCAAGGCTGGCTTTGATAGCAAGAACTTTATGGGATCAGCTTTGGAGATGAGTACGACCATGTTAGATAGTAAGTAATGTCTGAACTTCTGGATTGCATGTACCAATGCCAGGCATGACCTTTCGGCCTTTGGATATCGGAGTTGCGCATCTCTCATTGTGCGTCTGAAGTAGTAAATCGGTCGTTCGACGCCTTCGTCGTCTTCCTGAGCGAGGAGTGCGCCGATGGAGACGACACTGGAGGTTGTGTAAAGAATCATAGCTCGTCCCTGCACTGGAGACCTCATGACGGCCGGTGACAATAATATCTGTTGTATTTTATGGAAAGCTTCTTGTTGAACAGCTGTCCAGGTGAAGCTTGATCCTTTCTTCAGCAGAGGTGTGAACTAAACAATGAGTTGAGCTAATCCAGGAATGAAGCGTCGAATGTAATTTACCTTGCCCATAAAGCTATGTAGTTCCTTCACGGTACGTGGAGGAGGCATGGTGTTAATAACTTTAGAGGATTCATTTTTAGTTTGTATTCTCTGCACCTTTCAAACACCTGCCTTAGAACTTCGATATGAGATGCTCGAGTCTTCGATTTTACCACCACATCATCAACATAGTCTTCTAATTGCTTGTGCATCATGTCGTGGAATATGGCAGTCATGGCTCGTTGATAGGTGACACCAGCATTCTTTAATCCAAAGGGCATCACAGTGTAGTGAAAATTCCCAATGGGAGTATGGAACGCAGTCTTGTTGGCGTCATGTTCATACATCTTGATCTGGTTGTACCCACTATAGCCGTCCATGAATGAGAACATACCGTGACCACTGGTTGCATCGACGAGCATGTCAATGTTGGGTAGAGGAAAATCATCCTTTGGACAACATTTATTCAAGTTCCTGAAGTCGACACAACATCTGATTTGACCATTTTTCTTCTTAACAGGTACCACATTTTCCAGCCACGTTGGATGAAGAATAGGTTTGATGAACCCTGCTGCCAACAGTTTCTGGATTTCGACCTTGATTTGCTCATCGACTTTGTGTCTAAATTGTCTGGGCGGTTGTTTGATAGCTTTGGAACCAGGGACGATGTGCAGGTGATGGGTGACGAGTTTGTCATACAGATCCAGCATTTCCGCGTACGTCCAGGTGAAGGCATCTTGATATTCTTTCAATAATTTTACCATCTCGGTCCGCTCCTATGGTGATAGCGCTGAACTGATCAGGATTGGCCTTGGATCGTCTTCAGTCCCAATGTTGATTGTTTCAAGATCGTCAGTGGTAGAGTCAGTGCAGTCATGTAGTTGTCGTGGGGCATCTTGGACTTCTTCTTCAAGTGATTGCTCACTCTGACACGATTCTTCATGGTGGGGAGACTTTTCATCGTTCTCCCCAATTAATTGCTAATATTTCCGTCGGCGATAAATGACTCTCCCTTCTACGTTTCCATCGGTCGTGAAGTTTGTCCCTGGAGTTGAGACTTGATCATTATGGCGTTTAGTCGGTGTAGTAGGTGACTTGATCATTTTAGTATCTGGGGATGACGGATCGTTATCAGCCTTCTCGATAGTCTTCCATCTTGGAAGTGGAGTACTGTGAATCCTGCTTAGAGGTTCCGGGATGCCTTTTTGAGATTCAAGGAACTCAGTATCATAGACGGGAGCATAAGGAGATGATGAATCCGGAATGCGAACGATCTTGTTGTCGAGCAGGGCCTTCATGCATTGATGGTATGTTGAAGGAACCACCTTGTTATCATGGATCCATGGGCATCCCAGTATTATATGGTAGTCAGGTTCTTGCTCGATCACATGAAACTTCGCTTTCGATCGAATCGGCCCCACCCTCAAATCTATGTATGCATATCCATATGTATGGCTTTGACTTCATTCAAATCCTGCTATTAGGATGGGATAGCGAACGATTTTACCTTGTGGGAACCTGGCCATCCTGAGAGTCTTCGTAGTGACAATGTTGGTAGAAGCACCGGTGTCAATAAGAGCTCTTCTAAATTCGATGTGTCCTTCATCTCGGTTGTGTCCTTCATCCGTCATGCGATCTTTTTCTCCAAAAAAGATGTTGTCGATCGAATGCCCAGGCACTAGGGAGACTTCTTCAACTGATGGTGTTGGTGGCGTTATTTGCACGTTGGATGATATCTGTTTGAGTGCTGAAAATGTGTCTGTGCGCTGATCCCTGGAGAAGTGCAGGAGTTCATATAGATTTTCGATCAAATGGGTGACCTCTTGTTCCACCGGCTTCTCGTATGTGGTGAAGCTGTTGATTTGAGGGTCAGATGACGCTTCAGTCACCGGTGTTGAGACTTCTGGAGCGGAGGTACCGCCTAACTCGGATGTTAATTTGATGAGAAAGTCGAGGATGTGGTTTATCGTCTCCTTCATCAGGTCAATGTTCCTGCTATGGACCTATAGGATTTGAGCCAACTCTGCCAAAGTCGGATCCCTCTGCCTTCCATGCCGCCAGGTGTAACATGAGGAATGTTGCCGTTTGAAATATTCTAATCTGAATTAGTTGAATTAGTCATAACACCAACCATCTTGTGAGATTGTTAGATTGCAATCGAGAGATTAATCTCCCACTGTGGTCGCCAATCTGTAGATGGGGAAAAACGATTTGCTAGTTTTAAAGGAATTGAGGAGACGACCGTACGGAGGAGACTCCTCGAACCGAGCGAAATGTTAAACCTCACACAGATGCACCGCTGCAAAGGGGGTGCTTTAGATTCGAGAGATCAATCTGTAGTACTCCGGCCTAAATCAAGACAATGACCGTTCCATAGTAAATTCGGTCACAAGAGAGGATGGGTTGATCTGTAGGAGGGAAGCTGAGAAATGTGTGGAATCAATGGTAATCAAAGATTATGGGTGTGTGAATTCTGAATATGATAAGCTCTGAATGATTGAAATTGCTCAATTGAGAGTAGTTGCTCAATTGTTGAGTTGATGATCTCGTGTTGTCAGTTTGACTGAGATTGATGATACTGATGATACTGATTCAATCATGATTCAGAGACTTATTTATATTGCTGGAATTTTAGACACCATGATCCCATGAAGTGTGACAGTTGATGGAATCAAGGAGTGGGGAAATGGAGATCGTGTTTGAAACCAGTTGCTCATCGTGTTGAGACTTGGTCGATTTTCCACCCACTACCTCGTGAATTCCTTCAACTGATTGCATGACTTGCTCACATTCCATCGTGTGTTTTAACACACGTTCCATAGACCGCCAGACCAAAACCCTAAGTGATACCCCCCCCC
>NC_039367.1:92124339-92135591 GCF_003573695.1 Papaver somniferum
CCCCCCCCCCCCCCAAAGTGACACGATTGACATCTCGTGTTTTGTTAGTCAATTGATGACTTCGTGGTTTGATGGGACGATGAGTCTATATAGTCGTTGAGTTGAACATGATGTTCTAAAAATCGTGAATTGAACATGTCATGAGACAGAGGTATAGTTCTTACGATGAAGTGAGCAAGTATTGCTCATTCGGTGGATCGTTGAATATTGATTGTTGAACCAATATTCCTTGGTTTGAAAAAATATTTATCATCTGAGCAAGTGTTTCTCATGTGATGAATTGTTGAATATTTGATCGTCTGAGCATGTGTTACTCGTCTGATGGATTATTGGCAGCGTACCAAAAATATTAATTAGAATACTAGTCGTTGAACCGAGCATAATTAATAAAATTAATGACCATGAGGTCGTCATAAAATTATTAAGGTTAGAATCTGGAATGATGATCCTTGGATTCAGAAACCCTAATTTGATCAATTGATGATCAATTCATGGTTCGTCAGAATTTCAACCATGGGACGAAGGAGGGAGCGACTACATGGGACCGTGGATCAAACATGTAATGTCCATATGCTCACGTAAGCAAATACGAAGAACTACTAAAGAGTTGACAATTTATTGGTGAAAGAATGATTAAATGTTGGTTTAATCATTTATTCGAAAATGCTCGTCTGACCTTAGGTGAGAAAACCTAATTAATTATGACGAGGCGAGGGACCGACCATGGAGTCATGAAACCAGCCCTGGTTTGTCTCATGACCGCCTGACGATCACTTCATCAAAATCCAGAGTGTTTGGGAGAATTTTGGACTTAATACGAGCAATTGTGCAAATTAGGTCAAAACTGTGAAAATTGATGGGACCGGATTCCGTGAGCCAAAGAGCCAATCTTGGTCGGTCAAGATAGTGTGCTCATGTCCCCAAGGCGTACGCGTCTCAGTCCTGAGAATTTTGATATTTTCTGGCGTGCAATTGAGCATTCATTCGAGAAAATATGCCAAAATTAGGGTTTCGACGAAACTGAGGAAAACACCATGAGATGATGAAAAATAATTATAAAATAAGGAATGAGGAGGCGTGGGACCGTCGTGGTCAAGGCATGGTTGATCGGTCGTGACCACGGTCTCGTGGTGCCTTTTCCTTAATTTTATAATATTTTGATGATTTTATGAAAAATTCATGAATTTTGAGAAATTTGATGAATTTTGGGAGTTTCCATGAATTGAAGGAGTTTTCATGAGTTCAATGAAACAAAAATATTAAAATAATAAAAAACAAGGGCGTGTGGGACCGTGGAAGGCATGGTAGTCCGGCTAGGGCCCGGTCCCACGAGTTTTTCTAATTTTTTAATATTTTTAGGTATTTTGATGATTTGAGGGAATTTTTCCTAATTTGAGAAAAATACCATGAAATCAAGGAATTGGATGAATTCAAGGAAAACTAATAATAAAATAATGAAACAAAGGAGCGTGTGGGACCGGCTAGGGCATGGCCGGCCGGCCAAGGCCCGGTCCCACAAGTTTTCATAATTTATTTTATTATTATTTGATGATTTGTGCAAAAATACGATGAAATCAAGGAGTTTTTTCATGAAATTAGAGAAATAATATTAATAATAATAAAATAATAAGGAACCGTGGGTGTGGGGCCGGTTGGGACCAAGGCATGGCTAGTTGGCCAACGGTAACGCCCCACACTCCTTTCCTTAATTTTATATTATTTTTTATGGATTTATGGAAGCACCATGAAACCGAGGAGTTTCCTCAAGACGAAGAAGATTTGATAAAATGGGAGAATTTTCATCAAATCATGGAAAATAATAAAAATGCATTAAAAATTTAAAACTGGCGTGGGATTGACCACGACACGATTGGTCGGTCGTGTGTCCGTGCTCCCAGCACCCTGGTCAATATTTTTAATTAGTTATTATTTTCTTCCCTATTTTGCATAGGTTCATCGTTTCGTTGTATTTTTGAAATACTCGTTCATGCGGTGACTGTTAGTGTATCGTAGTTGAATACACCTTCACCATTTGAATCGAGGCTTACTTAGAGGTAGCTCAAACGCCCGGTTGTTGATTATTTATTACTAATTGTGGAATTCAGTAGAGAATAATTCACAAAACTGAGTAATAAGATGTTTATTATTAATTCATAGGATCAGCTGAGGATTCGACTACGAATTCAGAATAATAAAGTGAGCATTACCATTCCATGGGATCGTAGATTCGACCATAGAGTCGGAGTAATTAAGGTTTATCTATTACCATTTATGAGACCAGTTGTGGATTCGATCATGAAATCAGAGTAATGAGATAATATTGTTATTCTATGAGATCAAGCTGTGGATTCGATCATAGAATCAGAACAATTGTTATTGTCATTCCATGGGACCAGTCGTGGATTCGACCATGGAATAGGAGCGATTGTAATTAGGAATAATTAACTTTGTGGCTCTATACTAGCAGAGCAAGCTGTCTAGGAGCATTAATTATCCTGATACGAGCTTTCCGGTAAGTCATATCCTTTTTATAGTCAGGGTAAACTTATTGTTTGTTCCTGAAGACGTTATCGCTCTATTCTAGCAGAGCAAGCTTTCTAGGAGTCGTCCATGTCGTGATGATATATAGAAATAATCACTGAAAGTATTCAGTATTCATGAGATATCTCGTTGTCCAGTCGTGAGACTACATATCTGCATGTACTCTGAGAGAAAGTACTCTCCGTTGAGAATTCGATGAGAGACCCGTGTCTTGATACTCACGTCTGATTGCTGAATCAGAGCTTCGTATAATTATGAGTTTACGAATTCAGCCTTTGTCGAAAATCCACCATCTACACTTTATATCCTTTAATTATCGTTTTGAAGTTGTCTCCCATTCCTCCAATACTGCTTTCTTCTTGTGGGATCTTTTACACATCATGAATAACATAATCTCCCTTCTTGACCAAAGAATATCCATGAGTTCTTCTTCGTCGAAATGGCTTAGGAAGACTGTTATGTTTTTGAACATTCGAGGAACACATTGAACTGACTTTCCTGGTGGAGTACACAGGGTGAGTACTAAAACCAATTGGTTTAGACATACGAATGTCAGTTACACCTCTGAGAATTAAATCTAAGGTGTGTTGAAGACGAATAATAGAATTTTCATTCAACCTAGAATTCCTCTTTCTTTTACTTGGTCCTTTTGAATTACAAAAGAGACATACTTTCTGATCACCTGAGTGATTAGATACAACAGTTTTCGTACCATTGTTGGGAGAATTCTTCCTTCTGTGTGATGTGTTCTTTCCTTGATTAGGTGAAGATACAGGCACATCTTTTTCAACGGAAGGGATTTTCGATTTTGCTTCTGAACCTGATCATACAGTTCAACTAGGAGCAGTTGGCATGAAGCACTCTTTTGAACACTCTTGAATTGAGAGTTTACTTAAGAGACGTTCAATTTTTAAAGCATCCTTTTTGAGGTTTACTTCTTGAAGGATCTTTGAACAAGAGTTGTGCTCACTTATCATACCAACAAGAACATTGACTTTGTATTTCAACCGGTTGACATTATCAGCCTGGATCCTAACAAGTTTAGAATCACATCACTCTCCTTGGATGTATTCCTTTCATCTTCAGAGAAAGACTTTTCTGTAAGGTAGTCAGGAAAACACTTGTCAATGTTTGTCTGTTTCTTTTGAACACAAGGTTCTTCTATATTCGAGATTGATAAATCTTTCTCTTTAATAGACTTTAAGGAAACAGAACTTTTATTTTTGGTGACGCATTTATCAGAAACTTTACTGTCCATATAGTCAGATCGCCAAAAACACAGACTTGTAAGGTCTTTAAACGTGTTTGCCTGCTCTGATACAAATTGAAAAAGCGGGGTTCTAACAACCACACCCAATATTTCGATTAGCAATCTGTATGGACTAACTCCAGTATACTTTCTAGAGAATCAACTAGACTCAATCTTAATAAAGTATATCAAAGAGTTCTTATATCTTTATTTCACAATGTAATCAGCAAATCGAACAGATAGAAATCCGTGATCCTGATTATTATGTGAAATAACTTGAACGTTACCAAAGACCAATGTTCAAGTGTCAATCAATGTAAACCAACAACCAAAGGTTGGATATTCTAATTGATTGATCTTAACGCATAACCTATGATATTTCAATTATATAACAAAATATAATGCGAAAAAGAAATAACAGACACCAGAAGTTTTGTTAACGAGGAAACCGCAAATGCAGAAAAACCCCGGGACCTAGTCCAGATTGAACACACATTGTATTAAGCCGCTACAGACACTATCCTACTACAAACTAACTTCGGTCTGGACTGTAGTTGAACCCCAATCAATCTCACACTGATCCAAGGTACAGTTATGCTCCTACGTCTCTGATCCCAGCAGGATACTACGCACTTGATTCCCTTAGCTGATCTCACCCACAACTAAGAGTTTCTACGACCCAAAGTCGAAGAATTTAATAAACAAATTTATATCATACATAAAAGTTTACCATAATTGATAAACCTATCTCCCACAAAAATACCTACAATTTTTTGTTCCGTCTTTTGATAAATCAAGCTGAACATGAACCAATTGATAACCCGGACTTATAATCCCGAAGAACAACCTAGAATTATCAATCACCTCACAATAATCTTAATCGACGCGGCGAAAGAAGATATTGTGGAATCACAAAACGATGAGACGAAGATGTTTGTGACTACTTTTATATCTTGCCTATCGGAGATATCAATCTCAAGCCAATTGTTACGATTGTACTCAAAACGATAGAATCAGCAAGATCAGATCACACAACTACAAGAAAGTAGTATTGGTCTGGCTTCACAATCCCAATGAAGTCTTCAAGTCGTTAACCTATAGGGTCTCGAAGAAACCTAAGGTTAAAGGAGAATCGACTCTAGCTTATACAACTAGTATCACACAGGAGGTGTGGGGATTAGGTTTCCCAGTTGCTAGAGTTCTGCCTTATATAGTCTTTCAAATCAGGGTTTGCAATCAATTTTAGCTTAGTAACAAAGCATTCAATATTCACCGTTAGATGAAAACCTGATTAGATTCAAGCTAATATCTTTCAACCGTTAGATCGAAAACTTAGCTTGTTACACACAAATGAAATGTACGTTTTTAGGTTTGTGTAACCGTACCCAAACTTATACATTTGTTGGTTCAACAGTAGTTAACCAAATTGTTAGCCATATGAGCACTTTCATATCAACCATATTCTTCTTCACCATAACTAGTTCAAATGACTCAAATGAACTAGTTAGAGAGTTGTTCAATTGCTTAGATCTTATAGAAGTATACAAGACACAATCGAAGCAACAATGATTTAATTCACTCGAATCGATTCATGAACTTTATAGCCACGGTTTGTAAACTGCATTCCTTAGTTAATATAAATATAAGTTCACTAATAATCGTCTTTAGATATAACCAACTCAAGTACGCGGACTTAAGTTCCCAGAAGGAGTTCACAAAATCCAGCAAATTTTCTCGGAATGAGAACCTCCGCCAGTTCGCGGACTGGGTTCGCGGAATGAGTTCACAGCTCTTGTTCCGGTTTTCCTGATCAATAAAGTACGCGGACTTTGTTTCAAGGAATAAGGACTTATACATATATGTGTTACCACACAATGTTTATATAATCTAAACTCTCATTTCAATCATTGAAACATTCTTAGAGGACGTTATATAGTTGTTATTCACAAAGCATTTTTTGTCAAAGCCATTTTCAAGTGATTGAAACATATCATGACTTTCGTCACTAGGTAAAGATGAACTTGGCCAAAGCAAAATCTTACCAACACATATTTCGAGAAATAGATAAGCGAGATAAACTCGGCTCGAAATAGCAAATGTGTATAATCAAAGTCTATATAGCAAAACAACTTTTGTCTCAAGATAGGAGATAGAGTAGATAGACTTTTGAGTGATAGATAAGTTCAAGTCTCCACATACCTTTTAGTCGATGAAGTTCCACCAGTTCCTCGTATAGTCCTTCGTCTTATATGATGATCGCCATGGAGTTCTTGAGCAGAAATACACTTTCTATCCTAATCTGAGACTTAGCTATAATAGACTATAAATCAAGACTTATAGTTTTGATCACTAACATTGACAAACATGCTTGAGATAGCAACGCATGCGAGTTCGACCGAGCAGTGCTATAATACTTCCCCATTCATCCTCAAATTTCTTCAAATTAGCCTCATAAATTTCCTCGGTTATCGACCAAACGATCTTGTCCCATGCTTTCATAAATAATCTCCACTTTATTCCTTTCTCTTTCCACTTTTCTTCAAATAACCTCTTCTCTTCCTCCCGCTCTTCCACGGTTAATTTGCTAATACGTTCATCCTCTTCCTTCGTACTATTGGTACCCTTATTTGGTTTTTTAGATTGGATATGAGGCTTGCAATTGGATAGGAGGTTGCATTGAATGTGTCATTACATTGCAAGTTTCTGGCTTCCAGAAACACTACCTCTATTGCATTCATTAAAGCTTGATCGTTATCAAAAAAAAATGATGAAAGCAGTGTGCCAATTGGATCATCAAAGGATGTGCCAAGAAAATACGTACCACTTTACCATCCTTTTCTTCCTTTCGCAACATGTAGTCATGTAACTCCGCTAACCACTCTGATTGTTGCATAACCGTTCTACCATCCCATTCCTTCTTTTTTATCGTAGCTAGGCCCCCCTTGATCGTAGATAAAGAAGAAAGGTTGTCGGGGTCGTCCGCCTTTATCTTACTTAAGATCGCACACGCTTTACAAATCCTCATATTTCATGTGGTTTTAACTTCGCAACCATTACATGTCCAATAAGATTATCCGGATCATCGTGGTTGTGACAACCATTAACAACTTTAGACATTTTCCACTCTTTACCTTCCTACCATCGGGCTTATAGAAGACAATCTTAAATGGGCATCCAATCTTCTTTGTATGAGTTCGGTATTTCCTCATCTCCGTATTCTTTACATACTTATGATTCTTTCCCTCGTGACTCTTTTTCACCCCACCTCGCTCAGATATCATTTCAAACTGAATATCTTCTCCTTTGCCTCCTCCTTACTTTTAAATGACTAAATGCGCATATAAAAAAACAAACCTCATAAGCATAAGCATTTAACATATTTTATTTGAAGAAAAGAAAAGAATAGTCATGAGTACACCAAATCGTTTGCATAGTTGTGAGAAGTATCAGGCCTCAAATAAAATTCATCATCCACCACTACAATAGCCTACAAACAATAACAATAAGTTAGGCCACTATAATCGGAAGCACGGGATAACACATTGCTACCGATTAACGCACTATCAGAGGATAAATAAAGTTTATAAACTCCCGATTAAATACTTTGAAAAGTTTACGGTTTCTGTATGAATAATCTTGAATAATTGGTAGCATTTGTATTTTTCATACGTCCGATTATTACTGAATCGGTAGAAAAACGAAAAATAACTACCGATTATGAGATCTGAAGAATTAAAAAAAAATCAGTTTTGGAGGAGTTTGATTTTGGGGCGACACCATAATCGGAAGTTTAAAATTTTTCATGATATATCGACTGTGGAAGATGAAACAAACCAATAATTGAAGTTTGGAGAAATATGTATTTGGGGCGACTTTGTCAATCAGAGTTTATGTAAATTTGTCGAACTACCGATTAACAAAAATTGAAATTTTCAATTTGGGGGTTTTTCAAAATCGGTAGCAGTCTAAGTTCCATATTCTACCGATTAATGATATAATATTACACAGTAATTGATAATCGGTAGATATATAACCATATTATCTACCGATTCTGGGTAGTTCATGACATTCAATGCCTGCAAAAATCGAATTTTCTCGTTTAAAAACTCATACAAACGCATACAAAGTGGGTTATGAGTTTCTTAACACAATACATGTGTGTTAGATGCATTGTTAGCTTCGATCTCGGGTGATTCTCCATTTTCCTCCATCAAAGCGTCGTCTAGGGTTTCCTCTCCACAAAAGTTTGGATCATTCAACATATACCCCAAATCATCTTCTCTATACGGTAGTGAATCTTCAACATTATGTTCTTCACCTTCTTCTTCGTACTCATCCATGTTTCTTGTTAATTTAAGAAAAATGGTAAACTCTCACTTCTTCTTCTCTCTCTCCCACCAAAAACTAAAATCAAATAATGTGAAAAAGTTTCCTAAAACCAACTATATACACATTAACTACCGATTATAACATTAAGTACCGATTCTATACACCAAGACTACCGATTATGGAGTTATCTACTGATTGTATACACCAACACACCCGATTATGGAATTAACAATCAATTATGGGCTTCGTAGAAAAAGAATGAAACATACCAAATTAAACTACTGATTGTGGTTTTATCTACCGATTATGGAGGGTATAATTGTCATTTCGAAAAAATCGGAGATAAGGGATGGCTTCATTTTAGGTTTGGATGACCCTATTTTGTCTTGTTAGTCGCCCCTAATTCTTTCAGGGTCGCCCCTAATGACGCCAGGTAAAAAATATGCTATATGCAAATTGCAAATTTCTATAACCGGATCACACACAGTTTAGAATAAGAATTCCTTTTAGTACTTTGATCCCTTTAAAAGAGTGTATATTGGCTAAATTATTGAACGAAAACTTGGTCCCAGGATTTTCATCTTTTAAACTGCAAATGTTATCTAATCAAGTAAGTTTTGAATAAAATACTAACTTTACTTTGATTTGTTTTTTAGGTCGCCTGGGCTCTTGGCCGTTACCAAGTTATTAGTCGCAAAGAATTTGAGCATGAGAAATGCTATAGGATCACGAGAGAGTTTATTGAGATTTACAACCAACCTTGACTATTTAAGTGTATTACTCCATGTTTTATTTTTTTGCATTTGGGTATAACTATTGAATGTAACGTGGCCTAGCTAAATTATGTAATCGTAACATTATTGATGAATGGATAGTGAAAAATTTGATAGAATACGACTACAAAATTTACAAAATCAACCATAGTTACGGCTGGTAAATTATGGGAATCTTAATTAGCGACCAGAATATCCTGCCGTAAACTATTAAATCCCAACCGAAAAACCGGCTTCCAGACCGATATATCAATTACGGTTGGGTAACAATGGAAACCCAACCGATATGTTGTTCAGTTTTGCATTTTCAGTTATTCAAACCGTAAATATGAATTTTCAGTTTTTAAGGCCAAAACGGCTAGGTCGTTTTGCATTAAAACCTGGCCCAAAATACTTCAAAAAATATGAAACTATTTCTTTTGAGAAGTGGAACAAACATAAAACAAAATGGAGCAAAATGGTTTTTCATTCATTGGATCGGAAAAGCATACATATTTCATTACATTGATAAGATAGATCATAACAGTTAAAATAAACCCTTATTCGTATCGGTCAAAATCATAGGTAGTAAGAGATGATAGAATGGTCTCACTATGGTCTCCTTTTATAGGGTTTAATGACATAAAAGTTATGTTTTTGAATACTAGCCGTTTCGTTTAAAAATAGAAGTCAAGCAATGCATTAAATGCATTGGTTGAGAGAGTTCAGGCCTACGCCGTTTATAACATTTATGGTTGGGTGTTCGACCGTAATTGATACACAGAAGGCTCTGGTTAACTATTCGGCCAGGAGTTCATACTAACCCAGCCATGAGTATGAATTACGGCCAGAAGTTCTTACTAACCTAGTCGTGAATGTATATTACGGCCTGGAACCCTTAAATTTCGAACCGTAAATACTTATAACGGTTGGGACGATAACATTTTCCCAGCCGTAACCTGTAAATAAACTCAGATTTTTTCCATTTCAAACGGATTTGAATCAATCAAAATTTCCAATGGGGGTTGATTATAAGGTTTTCTAGACTAGTTTCAGGATAGGTTTCATCAGTTTTTCTTCAAAGTTTTCAAAAAAGTTCATCAAAATCATCCTTCTTCTTCTTCTAGATCAAAAACAAAAGGAAAAAAAAAGTTTTGATTTTCAAGAAATTAATCATTAAATTAGTATAATTCATTTGCTAATCGTGATTAGTTTACTTAATCATCATAATTATCACCAATCAAATCAAGGGTATATTGGGGAATATGTAAAATGGAGGACAAGGGGTTATAAGAACTACTATTTCATGACTCATTAAGCCCCCAAACAACCATCTTCCCTACAACCCCAATAATAGGATTCTTCTTTAAAGTATTATTCAGATACAAATATTCCTAAACTCAGCCATTGAATATAGGGAGGGGGCTTGACAAAGTAACTAGAACATTTGTAAGATTTTTTTTTGGAGACTTACATGCTTTTTGATTGATATTTTTCTCTGTGATGGTTATCTTTCTGAAAATTTTCTTCCAAAAGTGCTCCCATATTCATCGTAGCTAGATTGAATTTATACCGATAGATAAATTGTTTATTGCACTTGTAAAGAACCATGTTTTAGGGCATACTGAATAAAGACAAAAACGGGTTGGAAATAGTAAATCTAATAGCCCCTTAACCAAATATTTTTGGTAATGACAAATTTACCCTTTCTGTATTAGTGTTAATAAATAATGAAATAATTTTGGTTTGTGTTTAATGTAAATGATTAGTGATTAAGATAATTAAGTTATAAAAGTTTGTATTGATGATAATTTTTGGGGAAGAAAAAAAATTTAGGTTTTTTTTGAGAAGAAGAAGAACGGGAAGTGAGGAAAAACTTGTTTTTTGTGAGCCAAATCCAGGAGATGAATACAACTATGAGAAACCCAATGCTAACAATACACAAGTATACTTCCAGATTATGTTTAATTTCATTTATGTAGGCCGAAATCATCAATAAATTGATTTTTCTCACCCAAGTTCGGCGAATCATAGATTGGTTCGGCTTGAAATTATCAGCCGAACCTAACTTGTATACTACAGAAGATGAGCAGTTCGGCTTACTCGAAATACAATAGTTATTGGCCGAACTTATAGTTTGTAACTTCCGACCAACTTACTAGTTAAATGTTCGGCTAATAAGAAATTTTCATTACAAGCCGAACCTTCTCCTGAGAGCTAGGTTCGGTTTTCACTCTAAATATCGTATCAGCCGAACCATATATTTTTCCAAGTTCGACTCATATTCAAAAAATCATATCAGTCGAACATGTTACTGATTTTCCCTAAAACACTTAAATTCATACACATTTAGGGGTTAAGTTTTTTATTACATATGTTTG
>NC_039367.1:92135691-92140154 GCF_003573695.1 Papaver somniferum
AGAGAGAGAGTGAATGGATGCTGGTCTTACTTTTTTTCAAGATGAATTCCGAGAGCAAAACAAGAAGCAGATTCATTTCTTGATTATTTGGTACAACAAACAAAGTCTACAAACTCCAAATTTACACATACAACATTCAGAGGCAAAACAACACTTACAGGTCAGGAGTTCGAATCCTCCCAACAGCAACAACAAACTAGAAATTGAGAACTCAAATTAAAGCTTCAACTAAAATGGGATTCTCAGATTCACTTTCTTCTTCATCATCTTCATCTTCATCATCATCAATTTTTAGCCCTTGCAATCCATCAATACAAACATCTTCTTTTTTACCTTGAGGAATATTCAAACCTAAAATTCGATCAGATTCTTTCTCACTGATTTCATTACCATCGCCACCAACACAAACTTCATCGCCAATCACTTCAGGCAAACCATTCCCTTTTTCATTAGAACAAGATGATGATGGAGGATCAGAAGCTGGTTTGATACCAATCAGAGAATCAGGTAATCCTAATTCTTCTTTGTGATCCTCATCTTCTGAATCAAGATCAGTTGGAGCCCAAGATTTAAGAGAATTTGCAGCTTTGAAAAATGCTTCTTTTATGGAATCATGAGATAATGCACAATCTTCCAGGCCTGCATCTTCTAATTTTGGTGGTCTAATTGAGCTCAATAGACTTCCTTCTTCGTTTCTAGCTTCCATCACTATGGAAAGGAACCCTAATTTTGGAAATCGCTCTTTGATTTGAAGCACAGGAGAAAACACAGATGAGAACTAGGTACCAGGTTCAGTTTTATCCGGATGGATTTTTATACCAAAACTGACAAAACACACATAAGTCGGTTAGGGCTGGTGGGCAGGTCATAAATGTTGACCACGTTTGACCCAAAGTTATCAAAGAAAAATAAATAAAAAAATAAAGGGGTAATTTGCGTTACCTCACCGGTGAAGATCATAATTTGATTTACCTCCCCTACAAAGATAAAATTAGTGAAATCTCTCCTCGTTTACATTTTCCTTTCAAGACTGGTTATTTGAGTCAGCAGCTTTGTACAGGTGGACCATTTTTTACACGTGGAACCTCACAACCCGAAATCACCCTCATCTTCTAAATCTCCGTCGTCTTCTTTATTTCTGAACAGAAAAAAAAAATATCCCCAAACCATCAGCAGCAGCCACGGATGGACGATTAGGAATTTGGTAAAGGTTTAATTTCGAGAAATGAGGGAAAACCAACTTGTGCTACTGCTTCTTTTGATACAGTTGTTGAAATTGAGAAAGAGAAATCAGATCGAAGAACTGAGAAGAATTTAAAGCTTCTGCCATTGGGTCTTGATGCTAATGGAGGAATTGATGGGGATTGTAGCCGAGAGAAGACCTTTTCATCGTGATTTGAGAGGGGTAGCGGATGATTAAGGGTTCTAGTAGAGAATTACATGTTGGGTTTGATGTCAATTTGCAATTAGTGGATGATTAGGGTTCTGGTATGGAATTATCTTGAACTGAAACTTTAAAGGAATTGAAGAATTGTTGTTGCTTCCATCGATTCACAACAACTAAAGACAGATTCTTGACTTGGTGGTATGATACAAGTTAGGATTGTTGTAGATATTACTGATGGGTTGGTGCTGAGTCTCTGGTGGTATGAATGTAGTTGGGGTTTAGCTACAACAGATGTAGAATTGGTTGGTGGTTAAATCTGGTGGTGATTTGAGGTCGTACTGTTTATCAATAGCAACAAAACAATAATACTTTATATGGGGAATAAAGTGATTGGGATCCTTAATTGGTCAAGAACTGGAGGAGTGGAGTTTTGGCAATTGCCATTAAAAAAATCAGTTGAGATCCTTGATTAAATACAGTGCAACTCGTGCCTATTGTTCTTGAGAAAAAGATCAAATTTGAAGATTTCACCTGCAAAATATATTAAAAGGTATTTTTGTTTTTCCAATTTTGATATTAATTACTCGGATTTTCTAAAAGAACTCCCACAAAAACTAGGGTTCTTCTTGAGAATATTTCAATTTTCTTCTTCAGTTTGTAAACCATTTTCGAATCTGAGTATAGATTCGTACTGCAAAAATCTTATATTGCAAACCCATTTGGATTTTTGAAAAATCAATACACTTTATAGAATAACCTTATTTGGTGTTCTTCATCCTCTATAGGAGTAGGCAGATTAGAAGATGACGATGACATTTTAGATCTTTAGAACTATACGGAGAAGACGAGGGTATTTCGGATAGCGATGTTCCACGTGTATATTCTGGGCCACATGTACAAAGCTGGTGACTCAGATAACCAGCCTTGGATGGAAAATGTAACAAGGGGAGGTTTCACTAATTTTATCTATGTAGGGGAGGTAACTCAAATTGTGATCTTCTCCAGGGGAGGTAACGCAAATTACCCCAAAAATAAAATAAAATTGGGGGATATTTTTGGTGATCATGCGCTCCATTGTGCTAAGGATGTTGGACTTAAGTTTCTTCATGACTTGGTTCGTGACATAACTGCAGATATTTGTTATAAAGCTGGTGTTCCTGCACGCAAAGAGGTTTCTTTGGGTTTGTCGTCAGATAATAAAAAGGATTTACGTCCAGCGGATATTCTTGTGCTCAACTGGGAAAACTGAAAAGACGTGTGTATAGATGTTACAGGTGTCTCACCCTTCACTGGTGTCGGATTTCGTGGATTCGTCCCAGGCCAGGCTATTTGGAAGGCAATTTCGCGCAAGCTTTCTAAATATTTGAGTGAATGCGGTTCGCATGGTTATTGTTTGGGTGTTTTAGCTTTCACTACCTTAGGAGAGCTTAGTGAAGATTTTGTTTGTTTTTTCAAACGTTTTAAGAACTGCTTAGTTAGTAATGACGCTGGTAGTGGCCTAGGAAGTTTTATTTTTCATAGATTGGGTGTTGCTATTCAAAAAGGAGTTGGTGCCCAGCTTGTTGCTCGCCTGCCAACTAAAAGCTTTGTTGTATAAACATTGAAGACTGAAAACTAATATCTAGATCATTCTAGAAACAAAATAAGATTGGTGGTTATATTTTTTTATTTTATTGGATAAATAGTATTATTACATTAACTAGTTGGAAGCCTGGCAAGTTGTGTTGATATATAAAAGAAAAAAAAAATTGAAGTAAGATAAATATATAAGCCAACATTTTTCAGAAAGTAATATATAAGCCAACATTTTTCAGAAAGTAAAATAGATATACAAGGTCAACAAAAACAGAACCCACTAATCCGTTGATTCATGCTCGTTTAAGGTCAACTCCGAATGAGTAGCCCCGACAATGGTTGAATTTGATGGATTAGTTTCCTCTAGAATTACATGAACAACATTAATTAAAGTGTTTGCAGCATATGATTTACACAATTAAAAGGAATTCTAGGAATTAAAATGGAAGGTGTTGAATCTTCTCAGGCCTGATGAACAACTGAGTTTCTCTCGTTTTTTGCCAAAATATCTGCTACTCATTTTACTTTCCTATCAAAATCTTGAAAACCTAAAAAAAGACTCTGATTGGTTTGTTAATTTCCTTACTTCATCTAAGATTCTAATACATTGCCACTGAACTGAACTGTTTTTTCTCTGAAAATATGTAATTATCGCCAGTTTATCCCCTTCAATGACCAAATTTTTTATCTTCTTTGTGAGGGCCTATTGAAAAATTTGTAGCAGAGTTATTTCTTCTGCCGGTGAAGCTCTGAAACTTCTCATCCATGCTGCTCTGAAATTTCCTGTATAATTAATTATGCATAAGACCTGCGTTAGAAATTGCAGATACCCAGGAAGCATCACAATTGATCTTATAAGTATCTTTATCGGGAAAACTCCGCAAAATATATCTATGAAAAGGTACATTTTTGCTCCATGAGTGAAGGTTTTCACCTGAGCTGTCAATATTTTAGAGAGATGGTTGGTGTTTCCCTATTCTCATTCCAAGTTTTCCTATGTACTTCAAGACAAGAAGGCTCCTTAAGCCATGTTTCGTAAAATTTGAAAAGTGGATTTAAATGAAAAAGCATGGGATTAAGAGATAGACATATATGACCATGATCAGATCCTATTGCTACCATATTATGAAGAATAGCATCACTGAATTCAATGTTCCATTCAGCATTTTCTATATAGCTTTATCCAGTCTTTCTTTTATGTTAGAGTTTCTTCCTTTTTATTGTTTCATGTGAAGATATTTCTCCTAAAACTTTAGTCCTCTAAGAGCGTCCACAATGGAAGACTAAACCCAAATATAGTGTCCAGTGGATAGGCGCAGTGAGACGGACCATCGATCGAAATTTGATCAAAGACTAAAATCCAGACCAAATTTGGTCGGCGACCAAGACCAAATCCAAATATAGTCGGGCGTTTATATAGTCTACGCCCCATAACCAGGCGGACGTATAGTCCACGTCCCACCCCAGGCGGACGTATAGTCCACGCCCCACACCAGGCGAA
>NC_039367.1:92140254-92181531 GCF_003573695.1 Papaver somniferum
AAAATATAATGCAGAAAAGAAATAACACAGACACCAGAAGTTTTGTTAACGAGGAAACCGCAAATGCAGAAAAACCCCGGGACCTAGTCCAGATTGAACACACACTGTATTAAGCCGCTACAGACACTAGCCTATTAAAAACTAACTTCGGTCTGGACTGTAGTTGAACCCCAATCAATCTCATACTTATCCAAGGTACAGTTGCGCTCCTTACGTCTCTGATCCCACCAGGATACTACGCACTTGATTCCCTTAGTTGATCTCACCCATAACTAAGAGTTGCTACGAACCAAAGTCGAAGACTTTAATAAACAAATCTGTATCACACAGAAAAGTCTACGGTAATAGATAAATCTGTCTCCCACAGAAATACCTACGAATTTTTGTTCCGTCTTTTGGTAAATCAAGGTGACCAGGAACCAATTGATAACCCGGACTTATATTCCCGAAGAACAGCCTAGAACTAGCAATCACCTCACAATTATCTTAATCGACTAGCGAAAGAAGATATTGCGGAATTACAAACGATGAGACTAAGGTGTTTGTGGATTCTTTTATATCTTGCCTATCGGAGAAATCAATCTCAAGCCAATCTTACGATTATACTCAAATATGATAGAAACAGCAAGATCAAATCATGTAATTATAGAGAAAATAGTTGGGTCTTGCTTCACAGTCTCAATGAAGTCTTCAAGTCGTTAACCTACAGGGTCTCGAGAAGAAACCTAAGGTTAAAGGAGAATCGACTCAAGCTAATACAACTAGTATCACACAGGAAGTGTGGGGATTAGGTTTCCCAATATCTAGAGTTCTCCTTTATATAGACTTTCAAATCAGGGTTTGCAATCAATGTTAGCTTAGTAACAAAGCATTCAATATTCATCGTTAGATGAAAACCTAATTAGATTCAAGCTAATATCTTTCAACCGTTAGATCGAACTTAGCTTGTTACACAAACATGTACACTTAGTTGGTTCAACAGTAGTTAACCAAAAGGTTATCCATATGAGCACTTTCATATCAACCATATTCTTCTTTACCACAACTAGTTCAAATGACTCAAATGAACTAGATAGAGGGTTGTTCAATTTCTTAGATCTTATAGAAGTAAACAAGACATAATCGAATCAAAAACGATTTGATTCACTCGAATCAATTCATGAACTTTATAGCTACGGTTTGCAATTATTCATTCGTTAGTTTATATAAGTTTAAATTCACGAATGATCGTTTTTTGAAAATAACCAACCTAAGTACGCGGACTGGTGCGCAGACTTAAGTACCCGGAATAAGTTTGTTTTCAGTTCACAAACTCCAGCAGATTTTCACGGGACGTTAACTTCCGATGGTGCGCGTACTGGAACGCAGACTTTAGTTCCGGTTTTCCTGAACAACAAAGTACGCATACTTTGGTTCAAGGAATAAGGACTTACACATATGTGTAACTACACAATGTTTATATCCTTCCAAGGTTATATATTCTAAACTCTCATTTCAACCATTGAAACATTCTTAGAGGACGTTATATGATTGTTATTCACAAACCATTTTTCGTCAAAGCCATTTTCAAGTAATTGAAATTTAACATGACTTTTGTCATTAGTAAAGATGAACTTGGCCAAAGCGAAAGCTTACCAACACATATTTCGAGAAATAGGTATGCGAGATAAACTCGGATCGAAATAGCAAATGTGTATAATCATAGTCTATATAACAATACGACTTTTGTCTCAATATAGGAGATAGAGTAGATAGACTTTTGAGTGATAGATAAGTTCAAGTCTCCACATACCTTTTAGTCGATGAAGTTCCACAAGTTCCTTGAGTAGTTCTTCGCCTTTGTATGATGATCGCCATGAAGTCTTGAGCTCAATTACACTTTCCATCCTAGTCCGAGACTTAGCTATAAGTAGACTAGAAATCAAGACTTACAGTTTTGATCACTAACATTGACAAACATGCTTGAGATATCAACGCATGCGAGTTCGACCGAGCAGTGCTCTAACAAAACGTATAACTTCATCATTGAAATTTGCAGTTTTTGCGGCTACAACAGCAACAACCTTTTGAAGGCATTGATTTTTTTCACATGTTTTTTCAAAAATGCACTCATCGGTAATATAGATTCCCATAAAATATATCTATTTTTCCTCCCCATGTATATACAGCAGTTTGCCGAGTAGACGAGTTGATCTCGAGTCGCTAAAATAAAGTGTTGCTTTAGGATGTTCAATGGTTAATAAGAACGTTCCACCGGCTTCTAATTTTCTGATGGTAAATAGATTTGCATTGTGTGTAAGCAGTATTCCATCCCACCCTCTACATATCATGGGAACATCCTAGTACTCATGACTGGTTCCCAAATTTATCCCACCTCAATTACATCTTAACGCGTTGTTCTTGTTCTTCTTTTTCTTCTTCTGGGACAACCTCAAAAATTCCCAAAGACTGATGCTGATGAGATTGCTTGTTTGATCGTTCAGAGCAAGCCGTCATATTCTATTACCATAAATAATTGGGAGAACCTCATCCAAAAATAGAGCTAAAAACCATAAAGATACTTGTTTGTATCTTCTTTTAAACATTCCTAAAACTAATAAAATTAACAAATATATATTTTTCTTATATACAACACATGTGTATTTTTATTTTTAGCAATAATACAGCATTTAATAAGGATAATATAGATATTTCTCCGATTTCTTTAATATTTTGATTTTGTCAAATTGGACTAATAAATAAATACGGAGGGAATACTCGGTTTCATGATATAAGATTAGTGTGAACCATTGTGCATTGCAATGTTTTAGCGCGTAATCAATATGTGGCATGGCTAACAAGCATAAAGGTCACCTTTTATGCCCAATGTTTTTTTCTTTTATATTCACACTCCAGCTACACTCTACCATGTAAATGATTTATGTTTCCTATTTTCTCAAATGCACTCTCTTCTAACATCAACTTTTCAGACACGGTTTTATGTTAAAATAAACTTATTTTCGAAGTTTTAATGATCATCTCTTCAAAATCTAGGATTCGATCAGTCATTTATTTATAAATCGCATATGCATTTTTAATACACATTTCTATTCATTTAACAACTCTCTTTATATAATAAATTTAAGAATTACAAAAAACTAAAATATCTCCTATTAACTGCCTCAAACATCCATCACGTAGATAAAATATTTCATTTTTGTTTTCATGATCAAGGAAAACAACTCTAACTTGAGAAAGCTTCCTTGCAAAGCCACCCCCTCTGGGTCATTATGTAAGTACATTATCCTCCCAGGGTTTCCAAATAACATAGCCTATGGTTTCATATCAATTTTTTGTCGATCTAGTATAATTGAATATTTCCGGATATCAATTTCCGCTTAGCCCTTAGTAGGTCATCTAGATAGTCTAGTGGAAAAGTGAAAATCACGGGACTAAGTTTTTATTCATTAACTGAGCTGAAAAAACATTTTCAAATTTTGAGTCAATAAAAGCCTAGTGTTTTTTGGGGCCACCCCAAAGGATTTAGGGGCCATCAATTTATACCCAGCCAAAGACTCTAGTTAAGGGGTACCCTATATAATATTGAAGTTACATAAATGCCCTTATGGTAAAACTGTATGAAAACCAAATCAAAAACAATTCTACTCATTTCAACTCTTCTTCTTCCAGTTTCCTATTATCTTTCTATTGTGGAAGAAAAAAAAAATTCCGCTCCAAAGTCAAATGGCCCCAATTAGGTAAGAATCTATCATTTTTGGGGTTTATTTCGCTTTAATTCGGCGAATCGAGAAAAAATAATTCTAGGGTTTTCGGTTATTTATCCAGATTCGGGCGATATTCATGCTCCTTTACTTCCGAATGTAGTCGTGTTCTTCATTTCTCAAGAACATCGACAGTATTCGGGAGAAATATTTGATGGTTATCGGCCGAATATTGTTGGTCATATCTTCCTGGATACAAACTGGTAATAATCGGTAGTTTAATGAATTTTTTGTCTCCCGAATATATTTAAGTAGACACACAGTATTCGGAAGTACACTCACTACCGAATATATATATATATATATATTGAAAAATCTCAAAATTTCTGATATAGGAAAAATCCCATTTTGGGGCCAGTATTTATTCGGAAGACAATATAATGTTATATACTTCCGATTATTTCAGTTTCAAAATTTGAAAAGTATAAGTTTTTCCCAAATTCTGATTTTTGGGCCATCGTACATTCGGGACTTTACAAAACAATTATCCTCCGAATATAGCAAGTTCAAAACAAACCACGCCTTGGCTCTAGGTGGTTCCCAGGGCCAATATAGAATGTTAGACAGCCCATATTAGGAAGTTTGGGTAACTAATTATACTTCCGATTATTTCAATTTCAAAAATTGAAAAGTATAAGTTTTTCCCAAATTCTTATTTTTGGGCCATCGTACATTCGGGACTTTACAAAACAATTATCCTCCGAATATAGCAAGTTCAAAACAAACCACGCCTTGGCTCTAGGTGGTTCCAAGGGCCAATATAGAATGTTAGACAGCCCATATTCGGAAGTTTGGGTAACTAATTATACTTCCGATTATTTCAATTTCAAAATTTGAAAAGTATAAGTTTTTCCCAAATTCTGATTTTTGGGTCATCGTACATTCGGAACTTTACAAAACAATTATCCTCCGAATATAGCAAGTTCAAAACAAACCACGCCTTGGCTCTAGGTGGTTCCAAGGGCCAATATAGAATGTTATACAGCCCATATTCGGAAGTTTGGGTAACTAATTATACTTCCGATTATTTCAATTTCAAAATTTGAAAAGTATAAGTTTTTCCCAAATTCTGATTTTTGGGCCATCGTACATTCGGAACTTTACAAAACAATTATCCTCCGAATAATATAGTCGTGTTTAGAAATACCAACTTAATCGGTATATAAGAATTTAAGTTTTCCACCGAATGTCTTATTCAGAGGTAATACGTGTATCGTTAACAACCGATTTTAGTGCACCAATGATACGAAACCTCAACGGCCATATTTTCAGAAACCTCAACGGCCATATTTTCAAAAATTAGATCCGTTGGAACTCTAATCTATATAAGGAGGGTAACCCATCTCAGTTATTATTGAGTAACAAATCTGAATGAAAAACCTTTTCAATGGCAAGTCCATCATCAATCGACAACATACTTCGAAGATGCAAGCGAACAACTACATCAATTGCAGCAAGGGAAGAAGAAATACAAAAAAGGAACAAACAACCCAAAAAAATTAAACCATCGTTAGTGGCAACGGAGGAGGAGGAAGAGGAAATCAAGGCTAAGAAGCGAGGTCAAGAACAATTCCATCATAGAGAAAGATGATTGTTTCCCAAAAAAGGAACAAACAACCCAAAAAAATTAAACCATCGTCTTCCGTATGTACTTACTATTCTTTCCCTCGTGACTCTTTCGCGTCCCACCTCGCTCACAAATCATTTCAAATCGAGTGTCACTAACATGATTATTTTGAACTACCATGCACATGTTATCTTTTTCCTTGTTCATAAGCCATTCCTTTGCCTCCTTCTTACTTCCAAATGTCTAAACGTGCATAAAACAAAACAAACCTAATAAGCATAACCATTTAACATATAAATTTTGAAAAAAAAGAAAAAAGTAGTAATGAGTATACCAAATCGTTTGCATAGTATAGGGAAGTGTCGGGCCTCAAATAGAAGTCATCAACAAACTCTTCAACGGCCTGCATATGAAAGCAACAAATTATTATACAATAATCGGAGGTTATTAAATAAGTCAAACTTCTGAATATTCTATATTCGGAATCCTATCGGTTACCCAAAACACCCGATCTATGCAAATGAATGTACACAATTTACTGAGTGAAAAAAATGATATATTCGGGGATAAACTATGTGATTTGGTTACAGAGATGTCAATTAGAAAATATCATAATTTTGATGCTTGACATGATGAATTTCAGATGAATCACTTGGAAGATTTTATGACATTTTCTTTTGATAGGTTAGTACTTGGTTAGTTAGTGGCCCTTAAATATAACTAGCAATTACAATGTCTAGGGATTGAACCCTTGCCTCATCCAACGGAGGGAGCATGCGAACCATCATTCCCCTTGATGAAAGATGCAGATAAAAAAGAAAGTTTACTTAACTCAATCAGACCACCAAGACTATAAGGTGCAAGTCTAGAAGATAGGGCATTATCTCATGATTCCATTAAAGAAGATTTTTATAAAGCTGCAAACTCTCTTAAATCTTGGGCTCCAATTGAATTTGATTTAGAAGATGAAGATCACAAATGAGAATTAGAATTGCCTGATTATATAATTGGTGTAAACCAGCTACTGATCCTCCATTGTCATCTTGTTTTTATGAAAAAGGGGATGATCTTCCTAAAGTTATTGGTGATAAAGTTTGTGTTGGCGGTGATGGTAAAGAAATCAGTGAGAAAGAATCTGATCGGATTTTAAATTTGAATGTTCCTCGAGGTAAAAAAAAAAAACTTGTATTGATGGATTACATGGGTTAAAAATTCATGACAATGAAGATGATGACAAATCCAGATGAGAGAGAGTTTTTCCATCCACATGGCTTATTAAATATATATTAATCTGCCAAGTCTCATTGGACTTTCTCTGAAGAACTTGTTTTTTAAGGACTTGCATCCAGATTAGAGAGGTACCTAAATTGTTTACTTAGTCCAAATATGGTTTCACTAATTTATGAGTTGGAACCGGAATCATTTAAAACAGACTCGACTCTATCAACTAAATCCGATTCCAGTTTCAGCGGCAACCAAGCGGAACCAGAATCGTTTGTATTTGCGTCATGCCTGATCGGTCTTATACCCCGGGTAGTTAACCAAAAACGTCTCACAAAGTTGTCGTTTGATTAGCGTGTTTGGATACCAGAAGCAAAAGTGCTTCTGCTTGAGTCAGAAACAAAAATATTTCGCTTCACAAAGGGTTGACTTTTTTTTCCTAGAAGCCTTTCTGAATTTTTATACCCAAACTAACTTCTTTCTTTTCAATTTCTATTAGGGAAGGGGTCAAATGGAAATTTGAAGGATCTTAAGAGAGTTCTCAAATCTATTGTTAGTCGATAGAGATCCCAAGAGAGTCTCCTAATCTCCCTTGTTAGTGAATAAAGACTCTTTTTAAGTTTTTTCAATTCTCTAAACTCCATGTTATTGAATTGAGATTTCTTAAGAGTCACTCAAACACCGTTATCATAGGTAAATATAGATAAGTCAATTTACCTAGGATTTATATTTATAAGTCATGGATTTGTAGACTTTAGAGACTCTTGAGGATTTTTATAAGAAAATAGGCATGACAAAAATCTCTCCTGAATGTGTGAGATTTTAGGAGACTTTAATGTTTGGGTAATTATCTCATAAACATCAAATTCACATGCAAATCTTCTTTTTATTTATTTTATAATGGTCTATCAGAGACTCCAGATGTTTTACATTCACGTTTTACACTCATTTTCTTTCATTTGTGTGGCATGATACCACTTGTCATAGCCAAGAAAAGAAAATATTAATAGAAAAAAAGACAAAGAAAAATAAGAAAAGAAAATACATACGGTGATAATTTACTGATGTTTTTTCTGAAAATCGACATGTATTTTAAGATTTATTCATGATACTTTTGTTAACATTGTAACTTGCATAGTAAAAAAAGTTGGTAAATTTTTGAATTTTTTATTATATTTATACTTTTTTTTTATATCTCCAAATCATAAAAACTCTCTCAAAGCCACAAAGGCTATCCATAATACTCTCATAAAATCACTCAAAATTTCCAGATTTCCGTAGAATCTCCGGGAGTCGCTCAAATAAGAAATCTAAGAAAGCCTATAAAGTTCTCATTTGACCACCTCTGTATAGAAGTGGAAAAGCTACTTCTTGATCCAAACAGGTTACTAGACCACTTGTATTGATAAACCAAACGACTCTTATACGTGTACCGCTTGCTTTTTTATATAGCTCCTCGAGTAAGATCAGTTCCCATTTACTCTCTTTCTTTCTCTCTCTCTGATCCAACACAAGGTTTTATTTTTCACATTCCGACTTCAAGTTGGACTGTTGGAGTTTAAGGTTTAAGGCATTACACTTCAAGAGTTTCTCATCAGTCATTTCAACACTCAAGGTACTCTCTTTTGTTTTTTCATCTTTTAATTTAGAATTTTCGAACTACAAAGAGTAATGCTCTGCAAAATTGGAGTTTAGGGTTTTGCTTCTTTGATCTTTCCATACTTTGAGCTTTGTCTTTTAATCTTCCAGAAAGGAAAAAAAAACAACATGTTTTAGGTAGTTTTGTATTCCTGATGCAGTGAAATTGTAACCTACTCTGCTACTCCTTTTTCCATTTCGTACAAGTGAGTTTCCTTTGCACTTAAATAGCAGATAACTGAGACAAATTTAAACCAGTGCAATTAACAATTTAATAACATCATTTTGTGTTCCATGACCATCTTAGGAAACCAAAAGGATATCATGTAATTAAAATAATAAACCAATAATGAGTCAATCGAATAACGAGGATAGATTCTAATATTAAAATAATGGTTGACAGACGAACCAAATGTTGGTTGATGAACCAATAAAATATTGATAACTGGATCAGTGTTAAATTCTCAAATATTGATAGTTGAATCAACATGAGAAATACTGCAACTCGCATATTGATAGCTGAATCAATATAAAGAATATTTCTCTGAGAAATTAAATATTGATAGTCGAATCAGTATTGCCAGAAATGGCGGTTCTAAACTTTGTTGATCGTGAACCATTGATAGCTGAAGCAATTAGGTATTTCCAGATGGAGCATTGATGATTATAGCAAGTATTGCTATTCAGAGCAAATACTGCTAGATCCATGAATAATTGGTAACAAGACCAAATAAAATATTAATTAAAAATATTAACCGAATATTACTTAATTAATTAATTGAAATATTGATTGTTGGATCAATATTAAAATATTGGTGTTTGAACATGTTCAGAATTATGCTAGACAGAGCATTCAGTTCAAAACCCCAATTATGATAATGGATGATCAATGAATGATCGACTGAGAGTCAACCAATAGATGAGAGAGGGACCGCCCCTACTAGTGATGGACCGACCATGTAGTATTTGGATGCTAGACTGAGAATTTACCAAACTTCTTTGCAGAGCAGTTTGTGAAAAGATGATTAATTGTTGTTTAGTCATTATTTAATTGTGTTTGACTGAGCAATAGGTAGTAGAACCTAATCATGAGAAAGGATGGACCGACCAAGAGGTGTAAAACCGGTCCTTGGTGGTCGTGGGACCATCTGATGATGAGTGGATCATTATTCCCAATTGCCAGAAGGAGTTTGAACGAAATATGGACTCTGGATGATTAATTAGGTCAAAAATCATTAAGAGAGGTGGGACCGGCTTCTGCAAGCCAAAGGGCCGACCATGACCGGTCATGGTGGCGCGCCATGTCACCATACTCTTGCGGAACAATCCTGAGAATTTTTGTATTTTCTAATGGTCCATCGAGCATTATTTCATCCTTGTATGAAGAATTTGAGTTAACTGAAACTCTTAATAGTGATGGAAGGATCACTATTAAAATATATTTTAATATTTCTCATGATGGTAGAAAGACAAATCATGATGGTTGCGAGACCACTTGCTTTGCTAACCACATGGTTCATAGAAAATTATGGAAGTTTCATGAGTTTTGATTGAAAGATGAATCCTTGAAAGAAGAAAGACCAAAATAATAATAAGATAAGATTTTTAATAATAAAATATTAAGAAAAAGGGTAAAGGGACCAACCAAACTGGCGGTATGCCTATCCGGCCGACCGGTGGGCCCACCCACACGATTTTTTTTATTTTTTTATTTTATTATTATTTATCTCTCTTCATTTTCCTTCTTTGAACAGGCTTCCATTCCTAGTTCTTCCGTGAATGCTCCTTTGAGCATTATTACTAAATACACACGTACCTCTTTCTCGGAACTTACTCGGGGTGCCCCAAATGCCCGAAAGGTAATTGTCCATTACTTTCCATGGAATTCGATCAAGAAAAGCCATGGATCCTGAGTAGGTGAATATTAATTTAGGGTTTAATTAGTGTATAGTTTCTAGGAATTCAATCCGATGAATACTGCGACTAGATTTAATTAATTTATTGCTCTATACTAGCATGCAATATGTCTAGGAGCGTTTAGATATCATGTGATCAGAATCATATATTGTTCTGGGTTAATTCAGATACAAGAGATGAATTCTGAATTCAATAAAAATGTGCTGAGTCTTTCAGCTTTAATCATGAAATACACGGAATATTAAAAGTTCTGCCTCAGAAACCCTAATATCGCTATCATACATTATTACCGCCATGGTATTACAAAATTGCGATTCACCTTGTGAAGATAAAAATTTATTATGATTCCGATACGGATCAGAGACACATAATTTTCTGATGTGATTTTACGAATATGTCCTTCGTCAAAAATCCACCATCAACAATTGGGCTGGTAACATTGATGATAGAAGGTCTACTAGGAGATATATATATATATATTTCTAGGTAATAATCCGGTATCTTATTCTTCAAAGAAGCAATCTACAGTTGCAACAAGTTCTACATAAGCTAAATATTAGATTCTTGCTCACAGTGCTTCTGAAGTTGTGTGGATCTGTTACTTGCTATATGATCTGCATTTCTCTCTTCCTGCAATTCCTAAACCTGGTTGTGATAATATCAGTTTTATCTCATTAGCGTCAACTCTAGTTCAGCATTCTAGAATGAAACATGTTTACATTGATTATCACTTTATTATAGAACTTGTCAAGTCTAATGTTTCTACATTAGACCAGATAAATGATATCCTCATAAAGGGATTGCATGGTCCAAGATTCTCAATGCTCAAATCCAAGATCAAAGTGGTTCCACATACCTTCTGCTCGAGAGGGGATAATAACACATACTGATAGTATTATGCAGTGGTGCTGGATAAACCAACATCGCAGTGTAGGATAACTATTTCTATTACTATTATTTTATGTAACTTCTTTGTCATAAGATTTACTTTCTCTGCCTAATCAATAACATTCAAAGATAAATTCCTTAATCATTCCAATGCGATCCAAATCCCCCAGCTTTTTTAAACTCTAAATTTCTTTAAAAAGCATTGAAACGTTGACGCATAATAATAAAGGTTTGATGATGTACGTTATAACAATAATGCGCGATGATTTATGGTCGTTTTCTCTTCTTTTTTCTCCAGTCCACTATCTATTTTTCCGTGAAATAAACGTCTACGATTGTTATAAACGTTTTGTTAAACTCCATTATTTTATTATTATGTGGTACTTGATACTCCCTCCGTACCACATATATAGGCGGAGAGAGACAATTCTCTTAGATTTACAAAAGTACATTAGATTCATAATTTTTCATGTTTTAGCCATTGTCTTATTGATAAGGCTGAGTATAGTGGAGAGATTTGTGGTAATAAAAGTGACATAAAGCAGTGGCTAAAGCTTCTGAAAATCTTAATCCCCTTTCTCTCTGCTCGAATGCAGGTAAGGTGAGCGGGGATTTCAAAATAGGCGAGGTTTAGATCAGCGCCATAAAAACTGAAAAAGCGATGAAAGGAACCTCGCTTTTAAAAACTCAGCGAGGAAACAAACCTCACTTTCACTGAGCGAGGTGCAGGACATCCCTCATATTTTCATCGAGTCTCAGTTCCTCGCTGAAAATAAATACTTGTTTGACATTTTTATTCCTACACCCCAGTTACACCCTACTACACAATTGACACTCTTTTTATCTAACTCGTGCGCTCCTCGTAAACCTTGAAAGTATAGTCGAGAATTAATGGTTCACCACCATGATCAATGTTACCGAGCTTAACCCTAATGTGCAAGTGTTTTTATCAATTTCAGAGAGCGATAATAGTGGTACATGTATCGATTATAAAGTTGTAAATATAGCTCATTCTGAAACATAATAATATTCTTCATTGGCAACAAACAAATTTTTTTGGACACAACTGTTCGAGCACTGCTCGGTCGAACTCGCTTTTAGTTGTGAACTATAAGTCTTGATTTCTAGTCTATTTATAGATAAGTCTCGATTAGGATAAAAAGTGTAGTTGAGCATTAGACTTCACGACGTTCATCGATTGAAGACAAAGTGAAAAAGCGGGGGTCTAACAACCACACTCAATATTTCGCTTAACAATCTGTATGGACTCACTCCAATATACTTTCAAGAGAATCAACTAGACAATCAGACTCAACCTTAAGAAAAGTATTATCAAAGAGTTATATCTCTATTTATCAATTCAACCCGCAATCAAACAAATAGGAATTTGCGAGACCGATTGAATATAATAAATGACTTGGGCGGTATCAAAAACCAATATCCAAGTGTCAATCAATTTAATCAACAACCAAAGGTTGGATTCACAATTGATTGAACTTACACACAACCTATGATATTTCAATTATATGAACAAATATAATGCGGAAAAGAAATAACACAAACACCAGAAGTTTTGTTAACAAGGAAACCGCAAATGCAGAAAAAACCCTGGGATCTAATCCATATTTGAACACCACACTGTATTAAGCCGCTACAGACACTAGCCTACTCCAAGTTAACTTCACACTGGAATGTAGTTGAGCCATAACCAATCTCACAATGATCAAGGTACAGTCGTGTTCCTTACGCCTCTAGAACTACGCCGGATTATGCGCACTTGATTCCTTTAGATGATCTCACCCACAACTAAGAGTTTCTACGACCCAAAGTCGAAGACTTGATAAACCAATCTGTCTTACACATAAAAGTCTATTGAATAGATAAATATGTCCCCCACATATATAACTATGAGTTTTGTTCCGTCTTTTGATAAATCAAGGTGAACAGGAACCAATTGATATACTGGACTTATATTCCCGAAGAACAGCCTAGAAATATCAATCACCTCACAATAATCTTAGTCGTATGGTAGCGAAACAAGATATTATGGAATCACAAACGATGAGACGGAGATGTTTGTGACTACTTTTTATCTTGCCTATCAGAGATTAAATCTCGTGCTAATCTTAGAGAATATATTACTCAATATGATATGGCACAAGCGGAAGCGATAAAATAACAAGGAGAATCCACTCCTTAAGGTGATGATAGAACTCCAATCCAGAAGCAAATGAGAAGAATAACAACTCTAATCCAAGAGTTAATCGAACAGTAATGGTGTTAAACCAACAACTTAATCAATAATTCATTAAATCTGATAAACGAGCTCGCAAGCTGATTACAAAGATAAAGGAAATGACTATTTATAGCCTCCAAGCATTAAACCTAGAAATCTAGAATGTTCCTAAACTAGCCTAGAGAATATTTTATTCTCATAAAAACAGGATAAATCTAACAAAGAAACTAATTATCCTTAATATATACCCAAGATTTAGCCAAATCTTGGAATATATGGGATTTTCCAAAATACGCCATGCATCAGGCTCCCTTACTGCGATGAAACTCGTCTCGAGTTTATACTGAAAATGGCGATCCCACTTGTGGCATAAGTCGATCTGGAGTCATGCATTGGAATTACTAACAGCTCCAAAAATAATACTATCTTTACAATCTTCATTTGAAAATAGCAAGTCGTAAACCTTTGGTGTTTGTTCCAACCCTTATGATGTAAGAACTGCCACGAGAACTTCCATGCATAGTCTAATCGGCCTCCATAACAGGCGAATGTACTACCACAAAACTTTGTGAACGAGTCTTCGTAAGTGCTCTCGGAAACTGCCATCTCGGAAAGGCCATTCTTACGAATTTGATTGTCTGCATCCACCTAATTAGTTTCCTTGTCTTCAACCTCGCCAAGATTGTCTTCAAACTTATCCTTCCCTGTTGAATCGGGTGCACTTTTAACAACAACTTCTTTTGATTCCCCTTGTGGTCGTGCACCCGGCATTAACTTGACTTTGGTTGTCCCCCACATGAATTCACAAACTTCGACGTGACAAGTCGCTCGAACGTCGAACAACCAAGCAGCACCCAAGAACACATCACAAATGTCAATATTAACTACTTCACAAAAGATTGTTTTAGAATAACACTTATCGATTGCAATTAGAATTTTGCAAACACCCATGCAAGTAATTTCTCCTTCATTGCAATCGTCCCATTTAATTTGGTTTGCGACAGGGTACTAATCCATCTCAAATCCCAAAGCTTCCACCATTTTAATGGAAACCAAATTTTGTTCGCAACCACCATCAACAACAAAATTCCTAAGTTTCTTTTGCAGTATATACCGACCACGAAAAGTATATTTTTGTTCCCGCGTCTTGACTCTTGCATGTATATTAACTTTCCTCGGCTAGGTACTGACAAGTTTTTTTTTTGGGGGGGAAGGTTTGAAAACTAGATCTTTTAATAGGATCACACGTGATAATGAGTAGGTGGGTATCAAGAGATTTAATATATTAATGGGATGAGCAATCCAAGTTTGATCTAATCTTTATACAACAAAATCATTTGTAATACGAATCAAAAACTTGAGGTTCTGGTTGATATAATTGAAACTAGGGTTTCACAACTTCACAAATACGTAACAGTAGAAAGGGATGATCTACTTACTGAGCAAGCGGCGATGGATGATAAAAAAACTCAACAATCTTAACTGCCTCCATTTTGTCTCTCTGTTTTGTTTTTTGATTTTTGATTTTTGATTTTTTTTTTTGATTTTTTTTTTGATAAAATATCTAGATTGCACGGGACTCCTCAACTGATTCGTCTAGATAAAACCCACAGATGTACATCACAGGAAAAGCCTGCTCTGATACCACCTGATATGGCACAAGCGGAAGCGATAAAATGACAAGGAGAATCCACTCCTTAAGGTGATGATAGAACTCCAATCCAGGAGCAAATGAGAAGAATAACAACTTTAATCCAAGAGTTAATTAAACAGTAATGGTGTTAAACCAACAACTTAATCAATAATTCATTAAATCTGATAAACGAGCTCGCTAGCTGATTACAAAGATAAAGGAAATGACTATTTATAGCCTCCAAGCATGAACCTAGAAATCTAGAATGTTCCTAAACTAGCCTAGAGAATAATTATTCTCATAAATACATGATAAATCTAACAAAGAAACTAATTATCCTTAATATATACCCAAGATTTATCCAAATCTTGGAATATATGAGACTTGCCAAAATACGTCTTGTATCACAATACGATAGAATACAGCAAGATCAAAACACACAACTACAGTGAAAATAGTTGGGTCTGGCTTCATAATCCCAATGAAGTCTTCAAGTCGTTAACCTACAGGGTTTTGTGAAAAACCTAAGGTTAAAGTAGAGTCGACTCTAGTCGCAACTAGTATCACACATGAGGTGTGGGGATTAGCTTTCCCAGTTGCTAGAGTTCTCCCTTATATAGTCTTCAAATCGGGGTTTGCAATCAATGCTACCTTTGTAACAAAGTATACAATATTCACTGTTAGATGAAAACCTGACTAGACTCAAGCTAATATCTTTCAACCGTTAGATTGAACTTAGTTTGTTACACACAAATGAAAAGTGACTTCATTTATATATGAGTAACCGTACCTAAACGTGTGCACCTTTGTTGGCTCAACAATAGTTAACCGAAGTTATCCATATGAACACTTTCATATACACCATATTCATCTTAACCATAACTAGTTCAAATGACTCAAGTGAAACTAGTTTTGGAGTTGTTCAATTGTTTATATTCTCATAGAAGTATGCAAGATACAATTGAAGAAAGATCGATTTTGATACATTCGAATCAATTCATGAACATTATAGCCAAGGTTTGCAAAAGATTGCATTCCTTATTATATAAATGTATTAGTTCATGAAGAAACCTATTTTAGAACATAACCCACTCAAGTATGCAAACAGGTACGCATACCTAAGTAGACGGACTTGGAATGTGTTCGCCAGTATACAAACGGGTACGCATACTGTCGTACACTTCCAAACTTCAGTTGTATTCCGTACACGTACAGGTACGCATATTATAGTACCCGGACTTCAACTGACTTCGCCAGTACGCGTACAGGTACGCATACTTTAGCTCCCGAACTTTACCTGACCTCGCCAGTACGCATAAGGGTATGCATCCCGTATTCCGGTCTTGGATCAACACATATGCAAATACGCATACTGTGCAGATAATCCAATCATGGTTAAGTGTTCTAAACTCCCATTTCAATCATTGAAACATTCTTAGAAGATGACAACAGCTGTCTCACACAAACTATTAGATTCAAAGAAATTTTCAATCGATCGAATGATCAACACGTACGAAACATTCAGAGTCTACATCAAATGACTGTCTCACACAAATCACGTAAGATGTTACCAGGCGATTTTCACATGATCATCTTTTGACTTTCGTCAAGAATATAAGATGAACTTGGTTAAAGCGAAAGCTTACCAACACATATTTCGAGAAATATGTAAGCGATTTAAACTCATCTCGAAATATCAAATGTGTATAATTGAAGTCTATATAGCTATACGACTTTTGTCTCAAATAGGAGATAGAGTAGATAGACTTTTGAGTGATAGATGAGTTCAAGTCTCCACATACCTTTTGTTGATGAAGTTCCATAAGCTCCCCTTAGTAGTTCTTCGTCTTCAATCGATGAACGCCGTGAAGTCTAATGGTCAACTACACTTTCTATCCTAATCCGAGACTTAGATATAAGTAGACTAGAAATCAAGACTTATAGTTTTGACAACTAAACTTGACAAACAAGCTTGAGATATCAACGCTTGCGAGTTCGACCGTGCAATGCTCTAACAATCTCCCCCTTTGTCAATTTTAGTGACAAAGTTATCAATACATATGGAATACAAAATAGATAAATTTTGTAGATCTCAATCCAAATGCTTGATTTCCTTGGTTCTTCAACATTACTCGAAATCTTCGTCACTTCCAAGTACTCCAGTGATTCCGAACGTGTTCAACTCAGCATCATAGTTGTTGAATATCCGTATCTATAACAATGAGAAAACAATTGCTCTCAATCATTGTTATACAGTGTCATAGTATCATTACACATCATCATAGTCCAATTGTATCACAACGTTGACAACAATACTATGGTGATATGCATCACTCCTCCTTAGTCAATACTGCATCTCACATGAAAACCACTCCCCTTACATAATGATCTGTAAACCATATGTATTTGTAGAGTGAACTAAACATTAATTCTCCCCCTTTTTGTCAATAAAATTTGGCAAAGGTACGAAAACTAGTGGGATCCTGATGAAATTTCCATAAAGATACTTCATGACCAAAAGAGAACATATCAACTTTGTTTTGATGATTTGACATAGTCAAAACTAGTGTATTCATCAAGGATTTTATAAAGATACAAGAAAACTCCTACAATATTCCACAACCGCACTCCCCACAAAGATTTGGCAATTAAGCACAAGTTCAATTAAGAACTCTCCCCCATAAAATGCCATTCCCGGAAGAACAACAAGAGCGACATTACTTTTACACGAAAAGAAGGATTTCTTTGGACATTAACAAATCATATGAAACATGAATTTGTATCCAAAATACTCAATTAAATTAACCATAAGAGAACCCATGATTAATTTAATCGGAAATGCTCAACATAAGAGAACTTACGGAGCCACACGGTACTTACACAAAGATGTGGATCAGGGAAGGACCAATACTGCGGAATATTCAAAGACTCATTCTATTTTTCATCACTATTTGCATAAAAACATATAATATACTTAATCTTTGCAGAAAAAAGTCTATCATATCTTCATCAATATTTGCATAATGACATAATAGGCTTAACTTTTGTTGTCAAAAGTTCATTCTATCTTTTATCAATAAAGACATATGATAGACTTAACTTTTGAGCAAATATGGGACAATCATAGTTCACGGACGAAACACACATATCTCATAACAAGTTGCAATATATGAAACCATAAAGATTAATACTGCAAAATCATCTTCCAAATCAACTTTAGAATTTAAATAAATAAATTTAAATATATTGCAAGATGAAAATCATTGGCAATAGCTATGTGTAGTCATAATAATTGTTATTTCAAACCCTAGTTATCCTTCTTAAAACACAAGAATAAATTCTCATAAGAAGTTTCCTAGAAAAAGCAAATACCAAGAGATAAAGAATTTAATCAACATCTTCATCATCGGAAACCATCCAAGAGGCTTGAATCTTATCCATATCTTCCTTGATTTCAGGAAACTTAGTGGCAATCACACATAATTGTTCTTGCGCACATTTTATCTTGGAATTTATCTTACACACACCCTTGTGAATTTGATGAAGAAGACTCAAGGTGGTAGGATCACAAGAACCATCAAGGGAATCACATCTTTTCCTTTTGCAAGCATTCTCCTTCATACGTTTGAAAGTACAAGGACGAACAAGCTTGGGAGTTCCAATGGAATTGCCAAAAGGAGCAATAGAATATGCTCGACAAATTTGCTCAATTAAGAAAGAAAAGCCTAACTTCTTGTTGGATGACGTCATTGAGAGCATTTGAAGAATGATGAATCCACAAATATCAAGACTTCGAGATCCCAATTCAAGGAAATAGACTAATTCCGCAAACTCACAACTCCACCGAGAATTTTCAATTATGGAGGGACAAAGATTAGATATACCAAGTTTTCCGAAAGACATCAAAGCAAGACTAAGATAATTAGTAGGAAATTTCCCTTCAATCCAATCAACACTCTTGCCACAAAGACCATTAGAGATGGTTTCATAAGATGGTCTTTCTTCCCTTGGTCTAGGAAGGAGAAAATTACCCATAGGAATTTTGGTAATCCTTGAAATCAACTCTATATTAGCGAGAATCTTTTCTCTATTTATCATGGTCTTGAATTCCATGTCATCAAAATCAACATCATGGATGTTAGCATAGAAGATTCTTGTGAGAGTATCAAAACCTTCACCAAGACCATTAAAGATGTTTCCAAGATTAAATTTTTCAAAACAAACCAAATCTTCTTTATGACCACTAACCATATCCAATTTCTTTTCTAGAATGAAACCACTAGAGGAAATCTTTTCAAAGATATTACTAGTATAATCATTGACAAATCTAATTCTACTAGAATCTTGATTTTGAGGTGTTGTCATGCTAGAAGATGATGAACCCGAGTTTTTTGAATCCTTCTTTGAAACCTTGAAATTTCCCATGAGATCTAGAAATTGAGGGTACAAGAAGAAGGAAGAACTTACTTGATTTTCTCCTTGATGATGAATAAAACCCTTAGTCACTTTTGGAATCTCCAACGATGAATTTTAATGGAGATAAAACATGAACCTAGAATCGTTCACGTACGCGGACTAGGGAAGGAAGAAGAAGGATACGCGTACCATACTTCTTGTACAACCCAAAAATGGGCTTGGACCCGTTTATGAACCGCGACCCACAAAAGGAAAGTAGTGTTTCTTAAAACATTCATCAACCAAGGTTCACACACTGAAAGGATCGGTACAGTGCATCAAAAAGGATAGTAGAAAACAAACTACATCACTTTAATAAACCTTGGAAAGATAAAAAAAACTTGTCAAGGAATCTTTCTCAAAAAAAAAAATTAAAAAAAAATTAACCCAAACACAAAAAATAATCAAACTGTTACTTGCCCCATCTCAAATTATATACAAATGGGGTAGAGCCAAGCTTGCTACCAAGCGGCTAGATGTGCAGAGAGATCCTCATGCACCTTTTCCGGTTGATATTTGTGAAATGTACCAGAAGTATACTCATAGTAATGATGATACTCAGGGTTAATATAATATTTTAAATCATATTTCTTATGACCGAGAAAAGACGTTTTTCGACGATTAGAACCTACACCGAACTCACAGGAAATCTTTTTATCAATTTCACATGAGTTGGCAGTAAGCATAGTTCGTACATCATGAATACATGATTTGACAGGTACCGAACTTTTATCAGAAGGATTCTTTTCCTTAGTCAAAATGAGTTTTTCTAAGAATTTAAAAACGCTTTCAAAAGCTCTAAATACATCTTTGTCGATTGATCCATCATGATAGTGTTCCTCAAAAAGATTAAGATTTAATCTAATGAGATTCCATATCTTTGAACATCGACAGCATTTTCTTGAATGAGTTTTCTTAGAAGAACTTTTGTTCTTTCCTTTAGACTGTTTCTCATCATCTAAGTTTTCCAAAGTCTTAGATGAACCGAGATTATCATGAGAGACCAGAGGTCTAATAGATAATAAGCTCTGAACAGTCTTTAAGGGAATCTGACGTGCATTACAGAAGCCAAGAGCAAGTTTCCCAAAGAAAATTCCCATAAAGACAGATTTTAGGGATCAGTTAAACACAAACTTATTAGGTTTATAATGTTTGCCTGCTCTGATACCAATTGAAAAAGCGGGGGTCTAACAACCACACTTAATATTTCTCTTACCAATCTGTATGGACTAACTCCAATATACTTTTAAGAGAATCAACTATACAGTCAGACTCAATCTTAAGAAAAGTATTATCAGAGAATTATATCCCTATTTCTCAATTCAATCCGCAATCAAACTGAAAAAGCAGGGGTCTAACAACCACACCCAATATTTCGCTTAGAATTATATAAGGACTAACTCCAATATAACTTTAAGAGAATTAACTAGTCAGTCAGACTCAATCTTAATAGAAGTATATCAAAGAGTTATATCTCACTTTCTCGATTCAATACTTACTCAAGCAAATAGAAATCTGTGAGTCTAATTAAATACAAGAGAAATCACTTGCACGGTACCAAAGACCAATGTTCAAGGATCAATCAATTTAAATCAACAACCAAAGGTTGGATTTCCCAATTGATCGATTCAATGCACAATCTGTGATATTTCAATTATATAACAAAATATAATGCGGAAAAGAAATAACACAGACACCAGAAGTTTTGTTAACGAGGAAACCGCAAATGCAGAAAAACCCTGGGACCTAGTCCAGATTGAACACACACTGTATTAATCCGCTACAGATACTAGCCTACTAGAAACTAACTTCGGTCTGGACTGTAGTTGAACCCCAATCAATCTCACACTGATCCAAGGTACAGTTGCGCTCCTTACGTCTCTGATCCCAACAGGATACTACAGACGCACTTGATTCCCTTAGCTGATCTCACCCACAACTAAGAGTTACAACGACCCAAAGTCGAAGACTTTAATAAAAAAATATGTATCACACAGAAAAGTCTACGGTAATAGATAAATCTGTCTCCCACGGAAATACCTACGATTTTTTGTTTCGTCTTTTGATAAATCAAGGTGAACATGAACCAATTGATAAACCAGACTTATATTCCCGAAGAACAGCTTAGAATTATCAATCACCTCACAACAATCTTAATCGACTAGCGAAAGAAGATATTGCAGAATCACAAACGATGAGACGAAGGTGTTTGTGACTTCTTTTATATCTTTCCTATAAGAGAAATCAATCTCAAGCCAATCTTACGATTGTACTCAAATATGATAGAAATAGCAAGATCAGATCATGCAACTACAAAGAAAATAGTTGGGTCTGGCTTCACAATCCCAATGAAGTCTTCAAGTTGTTAACCTACAAGGTCTCGAGAAGAAACCTAAGGTTAAAGGTGTGGGGATTAGGTTTCCCAGTTTCTAGAGTTCTCGTTTATATATGTAAGGACCCTCAAGCTCGTGAAGATATTAGACTAGTCAAGAGACATTTTAGCCGATAATAACTCGATTAGTTTAACACGAATGTTAATTAATACGAATTAATCTAACAACGATCTAGATACAAAACTAGTACCATCGGTTAGATCTCGTAAAGTTATGCGAAATGGATTACTCGAACGTGTCAATCGGATACCGGATAAAGAAGATATCTTTGGATAAGTATGAAGGGAAAAATAATAATTTTGTTTTAGACCGCCTAGCTGCCCATATCAATTTGATGGGTGCCTTTATCTTTTCCTTGGCCTTATCGTATCCAGTCGAGCAGATAAGCTCATTCAGAATTCTTCTTTCTCTTTCTTTCTCGTTCTTCTTCTTTCATTCTTCTTTCTTTTTCTTCTCTGCCTTCTCTATAGAAATCGAGTGATGAGATTGAGAGTTGATTCGAGAGAGAGAGAGACAATCGATGAGTTAGAGAAGATGATGTAGAAGATGTTGCTGATGTTGATGAGGAGATTAGGGTGGTGTTGATTCTTGGTTAAACATAAAGTTAGGGTTCGGTTTGAGTTCAAGATATGGAAGACTTGATTAATTAAAGATGGAGTTGAGTGGATGATGACGAAGAACAAAAAGGGTTGTTGCTCAATTGAGTTTCTGGAGTGTGAATCAGAGAATCGAAGTTTGGAATTTGAATTAGGGTTTGTAGGAAGAACTCAGAGAAGATTTTGAAGATGAAATTGATGTTCTAAGATGTTGATATGAGATGGGTTTGAATTGAATTAGAGTATGAGATTGAACAACAGTTTGAAATTGGTAATTAGGGTTTGATTATGTCTTAATGAAGATTGTTTGAGATTGACAGTTAGGGTTCTGGAAGTTGTGAATTGAAGCTGATGAAGGATTTGAGTTTGATTCTCGGTTTAAGAAAGTGATGAAGATGTTGTTGGTGCTGATTCAGAGATTGAATCAAACTCAGGTATTTTCGAAAGAGGTAAAATAGTGTTTCTTAAATGATGTTTATATAATTGTATGGAATGGAGTATGAATTGATGGATTGTTTCATGGGTTTGTGTTGAGATTGATTTAGATAATGATATGAGGTCTGTTAGAGCATAGCTTTGTCGAACTCGCATGCGTTGCTATATCAAGCATGTTTGTCAATGTTAGTGATCAAAACTATGAGTCTTGATTTCTAGTCTATTATAGATAAGTCTCAGACTAGGATAGAAAAGTATAGTTGAGCTCAAGGACTTCATGGCGATTCATCATACAACGACGAAGATCTACTCAAGGAACCGTGGAACTTCATCAACAAAAAGGTATGTGGAGACTTGAACTTATCTATCACTCAAAAGTCTATATATTCTATCTCCTACTTCTTATGAGACAAAAAATCGTATGCTATATAGACTGGATCATACACATTTGACATTTCGAGCTGAGTATTCACTACTTATCATTTTCTCGACACCGTGTGTTGGTAAAGCGTTTTGCTTTGATCAAGTTTATCTTCACCTAGTGACGAAAGTCATGAAAAGTTTCAATTACTTTGAGAATTGCTCTGACGTGAAACTGTTTGTGAATAACGGCTATATAACGTCCTCTGAGAATGTCTCAATGACTGAAATGAGAGTTTAGATTACATAACTATGTATTCCTTAATCCGAAGTTTTCAAACTTTGTTGATTGAGAGAAACCGGAGGAATTGGCTTTGCCAAGTCCGCAAACCTAATTTGCGAACTCAGTCCGCGAACTGTCGAAAGTTCTTGTGCCGAGAATTTCTGCTGGGATTCCAAATTCGTTCGTGAATTTCAAGTCCGCGAACTGGCAGAAGTCTCCTTGCCGATATTTTCTGTTGAGTTTGGAAAATCTGCAGGTTGCCTTAAGTCCGCAAGCTTGTTTGTGAGCTTAAGTGGTTATGATCTAAAGATGTGCTCTGAACATGAAACTTAAATTACTAAGGAATGCTTTATGCAAACCGTGGCTATAAAGTTCATGAGCCGATCGAATCGAATCATCTTTGTTTCAATTGTGTCTTGTGTAATTACATAAGATCTCATAGCAATTGAACAACTCTCTAACTAGTTCATTGGAGTCAATTGAACTAGTTATGGTGAAGAAGTACTAGGTTAATATGAAATGCTCATATGGTTAACCTTTTGGGTTACTATGTTGAACCAACATACACGTACACGTTTGGGCATGGCTTTCACAAACCCAGTAAACGTCTACCCAAGTGTGTGTGACAAGCTAAGTTTTTGATATAAAGGTTGAGAAATATTAGCTTGAATCTAAATCAGGTTTTCATCTAACGGTGAATATGGATTGCTTTGTAATTAAGGCAAAACCCTAATTTGAAGGCTATATAAAGGAGACATCTAGCATTGTGCAAAACTAATCCCCACACGTCTGTGTGACACTAGTGCGCTCGCTAGAGTCGATTCTCCTATAACCTTTGGTTTTCTTATCTAAGACCAGGTTAACGACTTAAAGAATTCATTGGGATGGTGAAGCCAGACCGATACTACTTTTATCGTAGTTGTGTGATATGATCTTGCATCTTCTATCGTACGAGTACAATCTATTGATTGGCTTGATATCGTGAGAGTTCTCCGATAGCAAGATAAAGAAGTCACAAACATTTTCGTCTCACTGTTTGTGATTCCTCGACAAACCGCTTGTGTAGTCAAGAAGGATTGTTGAGAGGTGATTGATTAATCTAGGTTGTTTTTCGGGAATATAAGACCGTATTATCAATTGGTTCCTTTTCACCTTGATTTTATATCTTAAGACGGAAAAAAACCTAGGGTTTTTCTGTGGGAGACAGATTTATCCTTGGATATACTTTTCTGCGTGAGACAAATTTGTTTATTATCAAGTCTGCGATTTTGGGTTGCAGCAACTCTTAGTTGTGGGTGAGATCCGCTAAGGGAATCAAGTGCGCAGTATCCTGCTGGGATCAGAGGCGTAGGAGTACAACTATACCTTGAATTAGTGGGACACTGATTGGGGTTCAACTATAGTCCAGTCTGAAGTTAGCTTGGAGTAGGCTAGTGTCTGTAGCGGCTTAAAACAATGTGTATTCAATCTGGACTAGGTCCCGGGGTTTTTCTGCATTTGCGGTTTACTCGTTAACAAAACTTCTGGTGTCTGTGTTATTTCTTTTCCGTATTATATTTTATATAATTGAAATAATACAGGTTGTGCGTTAAGATCATCAATTGGAAATCCAACCTTTGGTTGTTGATTGATATTTATTGATCCTTGGATATTAGTCTTTGGTACCGTCCAAGTTATTCCTTGTATTTGATAAAGACTCGCTATTGTTTTAGCTTGAGTAAGTCAAAACAAGTGAGAGATATTAACTCCTTGAGATACTTTAATCTAGATTGAGTCTGACTGTCTAGTTGATTCTCTAGTAAAGTATTTCGGAGTTAGTCCATACAGATTGCTAAGCGAAATATTGGGTGGTGTTGTTAGACCCCCGCTTTTTCAATTGGTATCAGAGCAGGCAAACACACTAAGACCTCATCAGTCTGTGTTTGTAGCGATCTGACTTTATGGACAAGAGTACTATCTCTGATAAACGCGTCACCCGTAATAAAGATTCTATCTCGTCTAAATCTATTAAAGAGAAAAGTTCAATCCCGAATATAGAGAAACCTTGTGGTTCGACGAGACAGACGAACAATGGCATGAGTGTTCATGATTACCCTTCGAAAGAGACCTTCTCTTCTAATGAATGGGATATAGCTGAAGAGAGTAAATTGATTCTAAATCTTGTTAGAATTCAAGCTGTTAGAATGAATCAGTTAAAACACCATGTCAATGCTCTTTTTGGTATTGTAAGAGATTGCAAAGTCCATGGAAACGCTGAAGATCAGTCTTCATGCTTGACTTTTGAGGCCAACCTCCAAAAGGATGCCTTGGATATTTAACGCCGCTTGAGTAAACTCTCTATTCAAGGATGTTCAAATCAATCTAATGTACCAAGAACTTCTGATGCTCTACATTCAGAAGTAAATACATATGTTCCTAATGTTTCTTCCAATCATGAACTTGGGACATTGTGTAAAAGAGATAACTCTTCTGACGGTAATATTAAGACTACATCCTCCAATCATTCCTATGATCAAACGGTATGTCTTGCCTGTGAGACCAAGTGTTCTTTTAGACAGAAGAGAAACTCCAAGTTGAATAAAGACTCCTTAGTTCAACTTTAACACACCCTAGATTTGATTCTCAAAGGTGTGACTGACATCCGTATGATTGAACCAATTATTTTTCGTACCTATCCTGTGTATGCAACCAGGAAAGTCAGTACAACGATTTCCTCCAATGTTCAAGGGCAGAATAGACGTCTTAATAAACATCGTACTAAGGAAGTTCAACGCTTTGTCTCTAAATGCAACAGTGTTCCTGTTGAGAAGATCATTCCATAAGAAAGAAAAATTGATAAGATAAGAGAGGATATTAAAGAGATAATTGTCAGATACAAAGAGCTTGTCAACATATTATCTTCTTCATCATGTCAAGGCACTTCTGGTAAGAACTCTAACTATGTCTCTTACTTTGACAACAGTAAGTTTTTTGATAATTTCTCATGTCAACCAGGATCCCTCTATAAGATTAAGAGAAAAACAAACTTAACTAAAGACATAAACCTCGTAATGAGCATGTAGGCTCGTACTTGTGCTAATTAATCACAAGGTTCGAGAACTTACTCATATAAAATCCTGTTGAGTAAGTTGTGTTAAAAAAAAGTATACTTGCTGCTTGCATCTGTTAAGTTAAGCTATTTTCTTATCGTCCATAGCTAAACTTGTGTTGACAAGATCCGCTAAGATCAAGTATTGGTTAAGTCAAAAGAAAATGTTGCATACTGTCTTAAAATTTGTTTTTAGGACCTGTTTTCAAATGTTTGAAGGACTTTATTTCTTGGGTATTTGTTGTACTCGAACGGATTACGTTCTATCCCGAGTCAGCATTTTATTTGAAACCCTAAATTTTTGTCCCCAAGGATAAAATATCCAACCTCTTAGGGTTACATGTCACGTACGTGTACCTCTGGTGGTTTTTGGATTTTCAAAGAATGTCTTCCTCCTATTCTTGCAATGGTGTTTTCGGAAAAGGATTTCTTGACAAAAGTGTTGAGGTTGATTCCCGGAGGAAGAGAACACTTGTAGATGAAGATCATCTCAATGCTTCATGCTTCTTTGCTTATTCTCATGAAGATGTTGAGAAGGATGATATGATCTCTGCTGAAGTCATTCATGACCTTCTTAAGTACTTTGGGGAAGCAAAACAACAGCTTGTTGATACTTTAAAAGGTCTTGATAAGGTGAAAACTGGGTTGGAAAAGGTTGTGTCTGACCCTGGTCTCGTAAAATCTCAAATCAATGATCTTCGTAAAGAGAATCATCTCTCTGATGAAACAGAGAAGGCTGGCGTTCACAAGCCTGGAGACTCCATGTCTTGTGAGGATACTGTATTGCCCATATCCCTATTCGTTGTCAGGAAAACGATGGAGTCTGATTCTCTCTAACTTGTCTTTTTGTTGCCTAGTATGTCTTCTTTTTGGATTAGTTGGAAGAATAACTAGAGCTTGAATAGCGAAGATTGTGACTACGCATAGCTATTTTTGTTTTCATCTTCTTATGTTTATTTTTTAGGTTTATTGGTTTTTAAACTCTAAAACTATTTGGAGGATGATATTATTGCAGTATTAATCTGTTTTGAAGTATTGCAATATTTTTATGGGATATGTATTGTTTGCGTCCGTGAACTTGAAGGTCCCATATTATGTCAAAAGTAAAGTCGTTCATAAATTGATATTCGAATTGATGAAAGGACGAATGGACTTTTGACAATTACAAAAGTTATGCCTATGCAGTCATTATTTGATGGAAAATAGGATGAAATCTTTTGTTTGACAAGGATAAAGTCTATTATGTCGTTATGCAAATAGTGATGGAAAATAGAATAGATCCTTGTATGTTATCCACGGTATTGATCTTCATTGATCCATTTTGTTGTGTTTTACCGTGAAGGCTCCATTGTGTATCTTATGTTGAGCACCTTACAACTATGTCGATTAATTTTGGCCTTGTTGGTTGTTCCATGAGATACTATATGTTGAGCATTCTTGAACTAAATTAATCATCTTGATTGGTTATTTAGTTATTTGCTCCGAAAGTCTTATTTTGTCGAGCAAAATCTTTTGACAATTAAATTGATTGCTTCGGTGATTAGTTTGGTTGTGTATTCCAATTAGATTAATTATAGGTTCTCTTGTAATTAATCTAGTTGAGTTTTTCATATATTACCACAAGTTCTTGTGTTGAGTACGACTATACTAATCATGTTCAATTGGTTGATATAGTCGTATATTCCGTAAGGTTTTCATTATGTTAAGTATTTGAACGATTAAGGTAGTCACCTCCGTGTGGTTATCTTAGTCGTAGCTCCATGAGTTTTCTTATGCTGAGCACAATCAATTAAGTTGATCACTTTTGTGGTTTGATTTATTTGTGTATTCCGATTAAATTAATCATGGGTTTCCTTGTGATTAATTTGATTGAGTTTTGGATATAGAAAATCATTTCCATGGTTTTTGGTATCCAATTAAAAAATCCTTCTTTTCTTTCGAAATTAAGGTCGCTCTTGTTGTTCTTTCGGGAATGACGTCAAATGGGGGAGAGTTCTTTTGAACTTGTGCTTAATGGTAATATCTTGCGGGGTGTGCGGCTGTGGAATTTTATAGGGGTTATCTTGTATCTTAAAACTCCTTGATGAATGCATTTAGCTTCGGCTTTATGATTGCATCTAAATTAAGATGGTATGTATTTTTTCTTTTAGTCTATGAAATATCTCTTGTGGAAATTTCATTATGATCCCGTTCTTTTACCTTTGCCAATTTTATTGACAAAAAGGGGGAGAAATAATGTAGTTCATACTACAAATACATATGGTTTTTGGATCATTGTGTAAGGGGGAGTGGTTTCCATGATCGAGATGGAGTATTGACTAAGGGGGAGTGATACATATCACCATAGTATTGTTGTTAAAGTCGTGATGCAATTGGACTTTGATGTTACATAATAATACTATGACATTGTATAATAATGATTGAGAATCTCGATTTCTCTCATTGTTATATCTACGGATCTTCAACAACGGTGGTTCTAAACTTACAACCTTTGGGATCATTGGAGTACTTGGAAGAAGGAAGATTTCAAGGAACGTTGAAGATTAGACTATGGAATAGGAGCCACTAAATTTTATCTTTTTTGTATTCCATATGTATTAATAGTTTTGTCACTAAAATTGACAAAGGGGGAGATTGTTAGAGTATAGATCGGTCGACCTCGCATGGTTGCTATATCTAGCATGTTTGTCAATGTTAGTGATCAAAACTATGAGTCTTGATTTCTAGTATATTATAGCTAAGTCTCGGACTAGGATAGAAAAGTATAGTTGAGCTCAAGGAATTCATGGAGATTCATCATACAACGATAAAGATCTACTCAAGGAACCATGGAACTTCATCAACAAAAAGGTATGTGGAGACTTGAACTTATCTATCACTCAAAAGTCTATCTATTCTATCTCCTACTTCTTATGAGACAAAAAGTCCTATGCTATATAGACTGGATCATACACATTTGACATTTCGAGTTGAGTATTCACTACTTATCTTTTTCTCGAAATCGTGTGTTGGTAAATAGTTTCGTTTTGATCAAGTTTATCTTCACCTAGTGACGAAAGTCATGAAAAGTTTCAATTACTTTGAGAATTGCTCTGACGTGAAACGGTCGGTGAATAACGACTATATAACGTCCTCTGAGAATGTCTCAATGATTGGAATGAAAGTTTAGATTACATAACCATGTATTCCTTAATCCGAAGTTTTCAAACTTTGTTGATTGAGAGAAACCGGAGGAATTGGCTTTTCCAAGTCCGCGAACCCAGTTTGCGAACTCAGTCCGCGAACTGTCGGAAGTTCTTGTACAAAGAATTTCTGTTGGGATTCCAAATTCGTTCATGAAGTTCAAGTCCGCGAACTGGCGGAAGTCTCCTTGCCGAGATTTTCTGCTGATTTTGGAAAACTCTGCCGGTTTCCTTAAGTCCGCGAACTTGTTTGTGATCTTAAGTGGGTATAATCTAAATATGTTCTCTGAACATGAAACTTAAATTACTAAGGAATGATTTATGCAAACCGTGGCTATAAAGTTCATGAGACGATTCAATTGAATCGAATCATCTTTGTTTCAATTGTGTCTTGTATAGTTACATAAGATCTCATAGCAATTGAACAACTCTCTAACTAGTTCATTTGAGTCAATTGAACTAGTTATGGTGAAGAAAAACTAGGTTAATATGAAATGCTCATATGGTTAACCTTTTGGGTTACTATGTTGAACCAACATACACGTACACGTTTGGGCATGGCTTTCACAAACCCAGTAAACGTCTACCCAAGTGTGTGTGACAAGCTAAGTTTTTGATCTAAAGGTTGAGAAATATTATCTTGAATCTAAATCAGGTTTTCATCTAACGGTGAATATGGATTTCTTTGTAACTAAGGAAAAACCCTGATTTGAAGGCTATATAAAGGAGACATCTAGCATTGTGCAAAACTAATCCCCACACGTCTGTGTGATACTAGTGCGCTCGCTAGAGTCGATTTTCCTTTAACCTTTGGTTTTGTTCTCTAAAACCAGGTTAACAACTTAAAGACTTCATTGGGATTGTGAAGCCAGACCGATACTACTTTTATCGTAGTTGTGTGATCTGATCTTGCATCTTCTATCGTACGAGTACAATCTATTGATTGTCTTGAGATCGTGAGAGTTCTCCGATAGGCAATATAAAGAAGTCACAAACATCTTCGTCTCACTGTTTGTGATTCCTCGATAAACCGCTTGTGTGTTCAAGAAGGATTGTTGAGAGGTAATTGATTAATCTAGGTTGTTCTTCGAGAATATAAGACTGTATTATCAATTGGTTCCTATCACCTTGATTTCATATCTTAAGACGGAACAAAACCTAGGGTTTTTCTATGGGAGACAGATTTATCCTTTGATAGACTTTTCTGTGTGAGACAGATTTGTTTATCATCAAGTCTGCGATTTTGGGTTGCAGCAACTCTTAGTTGTGGGTGAGATCAACTAAGGGAATAAAGTGCGCAGTATCCTGCTGGGATCATAGGCGTAGGAGTACAACTGTACCTTGAATTAGTGGGACACTGATTATGGTTCAACTATAGTCCAGTCCGAAGTTAGCTTGGAGTAGTCTAGTGTCTGTAGCGGCTTAATACAGTGTGTATTCAATCTGTACTAGGTCCCGAGGTTTTTCTGCATTTGCGGTTTCCTCGTTAACAAAACTTCTGGTGTCTGTGTTATTTCTTTTCCGCATTATATTTTATATAATTGAAATAATACAGGTTGTGCGTTAAGATCATCAATTGGAAATCCAACCTTTGGTTGTTGATTGATATTGATTGATCCTTGGATATTGGTCTTTGGTACCGTCCAAGTTATTCCTTGTATTTGATAAAGACTCGCTATTGTTTTAGCTTGAGTAAATCAAAACAAATGAGAGATATTAACTCCTTGAGATACTTTAATCTAGATTAAGTCTGAATGTCAAGTTGATTCTCTAGCAAAGTATTTCGGAGCTAGTCCATACAGATTGCTAAGCGAAATATTGGGTGGTGTTATTAGACCCCCGCTTTTTCAAGGTCTTGTTATATTCTTTTTGTAAGATTGAACTGAAATAGTGGCAGAATTGTATGAGGTATATGAACTGTAGATTGGTGGTGGTGGTTTTCTTAATATTGAAATGGTGGTGTTTAATTACAGGGAGAACGAACATTTTAGATGGTTGTGTTTGAGAATAGTGTTGGATTGCATTTGTAGATAATTGAGTTGCAGTTGTAGTTAAGAGAAAATGGTGGAGTACGTTGTGATTGTGTTAATCTGAATTGAAGTAAAAACATCATGTTTGATTGTAGTTATTGAAGATTCATTGTGTTAGAATTGAAATTGTTATGGTTTGGATGAATGAGTGGTTATAGGATATGGGATTGGATAATTATGGATGTCTGAATTGAAATTGAAGTTATGATACAGTTTGTATTGAGTTACAGAGAGCTGTGACGAGTTACAGGGATTGTAGTGGAACTGAATTGAGATGTTGCATGGGGTATGGTCTGTTGAAGTACATGGTTCTGAGAAATGATAGTGAAACTGAGAAGTAAAAGGAAGTTGAAGTGAGAGTGGGTTGATAGTCTCTTTGAAAGCCTGCAGCTACTGCAATTGCAGGTAAACTTAGTTTGTAATTGTAAATGAGTTATGAAGTTTACTTTAAATGAATGTATACAGAATTGGAATATTAAAGAAGTAGAATTGGGAATGAGACTATAGAAGGAAGGAATGGTTGCTCAGTTAGAGCCTAGTTAGTGTGTGGAGTCTTGTGTTGCACCATTATGATGCAGTTCAGTTTCTGGCCTGTGCAAGGGCCTTGGTTTGTATAACCTGAATCAGTCTTGTGAGTCGACTCACCGATTTTTCCCCTGACTTGACCTGAGTTGGATCCTTGACCCGATTTGACTCAGCTGACCTTTTGACCTGACCTTGACTCTGTTGACTGTTAATTGACCCGTTGACCGTTAGTGACCATCAGTTAACCACGTGGACTGTTAGTCACCGTTAGTAGACCTTAGTGGACCAGGCCTTGTGTAATGGGCTTGTTTAATGAATTTGGGCTCAGGTATAGTTTTCCTATTTTGATGTATTGGACCCTTATGGTCTGAATTGGACTTTGATGTATTTGATGTATCACAACTTCGACAACAATACTATGGTGATATGTATCACTCATCCTTAGTCAATACTCCATCTCACATGGAAACCACTCCCCCTTACATAATGATCCGAAAACCATATGTATTTGTAGTGTGAACTACACATTAATTCTCCCCCTTTTGTCAATAAAATTGGCAAAGGTATGAAAACTAGTGTAATCCTAATGAAATTTCCATAGAGACATTTCATGACCAAAAGAAATCACATATCAACTTTTTAGATGCCACCATATAGCCGAAGCTAAATGCATTCATCAAGGAGTTTATAAAGATACAAGATAACCCCTATAATATTCCACAACCGCACTCCTCACAAAGATTTTGGCAATTAAGCACAAGTTCATTTAAGAACTCTCCCCCATATAATGTCATTCCCGAAAGAACAACAAAGGCGACCTTACTTTCACAAGAAAAGAAGGATTTTTTTGGACTTAACCAAATCACATGAAAACATGAATTTGAATCCAAAGTATTCAATTGAATTAACTACAAGAGAAACCATGATTAATCCAATCGAAATGCACAACTAAATTAACCACAAGAAAACCCATGATTAATTCAATCGATTTACACAACTAAATTAACCACAAGAAAGTGATCAATTCAATTGGTCATGCTCTTCATAAGAGAACTTACGAAGCAACAACTAAACTGACCACAAGAGAATGATCAATTCAATTGGTCATGATCAAACATAAGAAAACTTATGGAGAAACACAGTATATGCACAAAAATGTGGATCGGAGATTGACCAATACTGCGGAATACATGAATCCAATTCTATTTTCCATCACTATTTTCACAATGACATATAATAGACTTAATCCTTGTAAACAAAAGTTCATCCTTTCTTCCATCAAAATTTGGATAATGACATAAAAGGCTTTAACTTTTGTATTGTCAAAAGTTCATTCTATATTTTATCAATATTTTCATACCGACATAATAGAGATAACTTTTGAACAAGTATGGGACAGTCACAGGTTCACACGGACGTAAACAACATATCCCATAACAATTTAAAATGAAAATAAAGATTAAAATTGTAAAAATTAACCTTTGTCCTTAGAAGGTAGAATCAATCTTTTTCGCGTGTATTTACACCAAGGATATCTACCAAAGGTGTACAAAAAGATTTTCTTAACAAGGAAGAACATACAAAGTCATTAACGACCATGCACCATAGTTCATATAAGATGGTTATGAACATTCAAGAATCCCATAGCAATGCGTGCTCTGACCATTATTGAACTTCCTTCTTTGTGATTCACCAACAACATTCTTGTAAAGATAAAAAAGATCTTATAAGAGAGGTACTCCAAGAATCCAAGTGCCCAAGTCCAAGAGAAATGGAACAAGTGCAACGAAACAGAGCAAAACACTCAAAAACAAGAGACAGGACAAGGACAATTCTTAACTCATCAAAATTCAAGAATTCTCATCTTTATTTTGGATAGAATTCAAATATGAATAGAATTAAAAAAGAATGAGGTCATTCCGAGTTCGGACGAATAAGTAACAGCCAAAACAAGTTTACCCAATATCGACGTTAAGTATGCATACCGATTTGCAAACGAATTTTCATGACCTGGGAGAGTATGCAAACGGGTATGCGTACTTAAACCCCTTGATTTTTATTTTAAATGATGTTATGCATACCAAGTAGGTGTACCATGAAGTCCAAACATCCCGAACTACTATTTTCAAACCTAAACGTTTAAAAACCTTAAACATAGATCAAGTTAGGTAGAAATGAACGATAAGCAAGGTACATGGATCATTACTCTAAGAAAAGACAAAACTTGCTCAAGTTTATAGACATACCTTCTGAGAAGAATCTGATTGAATTCTACAGTGTTACCAACATTCAAAATCATACCCAACTTAATATGTGTGCCCCAGTTCTTGTGTTTCCCTCACCGTATACATAACATGGCATTTCTTGGTGAGGATGCACTTTCAACACAATCAAGTTGTGTTGAGGTGAACAATGTCTTGCTCACCATGGCACCAAGAAAGAGTTTCTTTCCAACAACTCTTACATCTTGTAGTGTTGAGAAATACTCAAGGAACTGTTTTTATAAGTCTATCAAAGAACTTCAAGAGAACCAAAAAAGATTTGTGTTTCTGATTTCTTGTTTTCCAACTTATAAAAAAAAGTTTATGTGGATAGTTTTTAGTACTGCGAAGGGAAACTCTTTTGATAAAAAGAGACATCCTAGCTTCTTCATAAATGAAGACAATACTACTATCTTGATAGTGAGCATAAGGAATTGAACAATGAATCGATTCATGCTTTGAAGTGATATACTTAGATGACTGAGATTTAAACTCCCCCTGTAATTCGTTTAGTTTGTTACAATTAATTGAATCACGCAGAGGAGGAGCATTGCTCTCACTAATTAATAAATCAATGTCTACTTCAACATGAATATTATTCCTCATAACTTGATTTAGATTGTCAAGAGATTCTTGTTCTTTCTGGAGGTATAACTCAACATCAAGAGATAAGCTTTCAAGTTTCTTTTCAAGCCCTGAAAACACTTCAAGGGATTTCAAACCTGGTGGAGGTTTAGACAGAATTTTTTCTACAGATTTAGTTAAATCATACATGGAAGAGAATTATGGAATCCCTGCATCTGGTGGTGCATTTATTGAGATAGCGCTACTGTCCATATCATATCACTACAAACACAGACTTATAAGGTCTTTAAACATGTTTGCCCGCTCTGATACCAATTGAAAAAGCGAGGGTCTAACAACCACACCCAATATTTCGCTTAGCAATCTGTATGGACTAATTCCAATATACTTTTAAGAGAATCGACTAATCAGTCAGACTCAATCTTAATAAAAGTATATCAAATAGTTATATCTCACTTTCTCGATTCAATACTTACTCAAGCAAATAGAAATCTGCGAGTCTAATTGAATACAAGAGAAATCACTTGAACAGTACCAAAGACCAATGTTCAAGGATCAATAAATTTCAATCAACAACCAAAGGTTGGATTTCCCAATTGATCGATTCAACACACAACCTGTGATATTTCAACTATATAACAAAATATAATGCGGAAAAGAAATAACACAGACACCAGAAGTTTTGTTAACGAGGAAACCGTAAATGCAGAAAAACCTTGGGACCTAGTCCAGATTGAACATACATTGTATTAAGCCGCTACAGACACTAGCCTACTACAAACTAACTTCGGTTTGGACTGTAGTTGAACCCCAATCAATCTTACACTGCTCCAAGGTACAGATGCGCTCCTTACGTCTTTGATCCCAACAGGATACTACGCACTTGATTCCCTTAGATGATCTCACCCACAACTAAAAGTTGCTACGACCCAAAGTCGAAGACTTTAATAAACAAATTTATATAACACAGAAAAGTCCACGGTAATAGATAAATATGTCTCCCACAGAAATACCTACGATTTTTTGTTCCGTCTTTTGATAAATCAAGGTGAATGATGAGTGCTAAAAAGTGCATATTTCTATATATTATTCTTGGCATTTAACTCATCTTTTGTGCGTTAATTCTACATTTTATCCCATATTCTGTATTTTCATTGTTTTCAAGAATAAATATTTTTATTAATTAATTTTGCATTTTTAGGTAATAAATAAAGTTCGGATGAGTCGCGGAGCGAAAAGAGCAGAAAAGTAGTGAAAAGCCGGGAGAAATTACGCAAGGAAGCCGCGAAGAATGGTGCGCACAACCTCATTTTCTACACACAAAAGCGCCTCCGACCTCAGCCATCAGATCATTTCTCAGAAGCATCCGACGGTCGCTCCTTGCTGAGCATCAAAATCTGATGTCTCTGCCAAGCACCACAGCGCTGAAATTCCAAGCCTTCAGATTAGATGGTAGCTGAATCCAACGGTTGCTCCCTTGCTGCTCATCAAAGTTTGATATCCCCGCCTTACACTACAACACCTAACCCCATCTAGAGCCGTTAACTTCGTTGTATCCCTTCATCCGACGGTCGCTCCTCGCTTGCCTCCGCATCACCGTCCGATCCACCTACCATCGTCACATCCTACGGACCAGATCGCGAAACATCATCCCTCGCTGAAACCGCTCAACACTACAGTACCAAACACCCTACACCTCTACCAAACGCCCCCCTCTTCCCAAATCAGTCGACCACCCTCCCCTTCTCCCAAAATCAGTTGCAGAACCACCATATCCTGCAACCCTCTGCAACTCCACCAGACCTCGAGCTCCACCACAACCACAAACACCCGACAACACCACCATCTCCATCAACCGACAACAAAACCCATCATCCTATTTCACCCATTTCATTAACCCTACCCACTGTTAGGGTTCTGACATGAGAGAACTAGGTTGATGGGAACTGAATTCGTAGCAGAGGAGCAGAAGAGAGCATGGGTCATCGACAAGAAGGACAAGGAACAACAAACAAGGAAATTTGGTGAGTAATTTTGAAAATTGAAAAAACCCTAATTTCAATTTAGGGTTTCTTAAATTTGGGGATTTTTTGTAAACTATAAAAGGGAAGTGTTAGGGATGTAAAAACTGTTCTTGGACTAGCCAAGTTTCCCCCTAATTGGGTTAGGTTTGATTTTAATTTCACTTTCAATTTTAACCATTTGCATATTTTTCTCCTTGTTCACTGTTAGTGTTAATGCCTGGATTAGCCAGTGTATCCAGAACCAAGTTCTGTTAATGTTAATTTTTCTGCTGTTCATGTTGTGTTCCTGTTGTGTTTATGTCAGTGCAATACCTTGTTGTGTTATGTGTATGATGTTTGTTCCTGTGATGTTGTGCATCTATCTATTCTATCATGTTCCTGCCTATCATGCTCTAAGTCAATTGCTAAGATTAGATGAAATCATATAAACCATAAGGAAGTTTCCTAATCAACACATGTCAAACATCCTGCTTTCACAGTGCATATCATGTATGCATTGTAGTTAGAATTCCCTTGTGTTATCATGTACAGCTCATGCTTAAAATGCTATTATGAACCCTCTGACTAGTTGTGCTCTAAACAGACAATTAGTACTTAGGTAATTACCTTAGCTGTGATTAGAATGTTCCTTAGGCTGGTAGTGGATTCAAAATCTTAGTGATCATCCTCTTGTTCTCACTGTTTTCATATTCACTTCACTTATTTTCTTTCTTCCATTTACTGTTATCTTCATATCTCTGCCCTTGGCCTTAGGCCTTGGTTCAGTCTTGTTGTGTTTTACTTTTGTTCAATGATCTGTTGATGTTTGTCATTCCTTTACTTTGTTCCATTGTTTTTGGCCTTGTATTGCTTTTGTTGCTGTTTTCTTGCCATTTCTGGTACATCCTGCTGTTGCTGCTGCACTGCTGTGCATCTCTTCTTCTGCTGCCCTGCAGCACTGCTGCTGCTTCTCCTATGCAGAGCTGCTGTTGTTTCCACTTTGCTGTGCAGCTCTTGCTTCTCCTGAGCTGCTCTTCTGTTGTGCAGTTGCTACTACTGCTACCACTTCCATTGCAGCTGTTGTTGCTGTTGCCCCCCTTGCAGTTGCCCTTCTGTTGCTGCTGCAGCTGCCTCCCTGCAGCTCCACTGCTGCCTCCTCCCTAAAGGCTTAGCCACAGTTCACTAAGGCCCATTCCATAGTTAAGACCAAAGGCCTAGTTCAAATAGCCAAGCCCAATTCAGTCAACCTGTGGGCTTAACCAAAGCCCAGTTGTTTCAAGCCAAAGCCCAAACTCATTAAGCCCAATCCATTCAAAGGGCATTCAAACCCAATAGTACATTAAGCCCAACACTTCCAAAGGGCTTCTAAGCCCAAAGCAAAACTAGGAACCCAATTTAGCTAAAACACTTCCGAAACACACCCGATCTCTGTGGATCGACCCGTACTTGCACGAGCTACAACTGACGACCGTGCACTTGCGGTATTACTGTAGGCCCGCGTTTCATTACGCTCAATTTTATACATCTCCTGGCCCAACAAGTTTTTGGCGCCGCTGCCGGGGATTGGTGCTGTGTTTTATCTGTGTTTTTCTTAGCTATTTTGCATTTCATTTCATAGCATTTGCATCTGCATCTGCTTCATTTCATTTGCTATTGGACCTGCTGATTCTGAACCTGTTTTTCCTCTGCTGGGACGCCACTAAGGAAAAGAACCAAAACCCAACTGGGTTTTTGCAACAATATCAGAGCAGCTGGGCTGTGCTAAAAAGGTAAGCCTAAACCCATTCAATTGAGAGAACCCAACCTGTGGGCTTCCAATTTTTTATTTGTGGGCTTGTAATAATTAACCCAATTTTTTTGGGCTTTTTATTTTTCTATTTTGGGTTTGTAATAATTTATTTTTGGGCTTGTTGTTTAATTTGTGGGCTTGTATTTATTTTGTGTGGGCTTGTTTAAATTTTTCCATTGGACTTGTATTTTGGACTCTGGGTTTAAACCCAGCTGATAACCGATTGTGGGCCGCAGCCTTCCTTCCATTTCATTAGAGGCTTGCACAGTGGGCTTGCTCCCATTCAAAAACCAAATTTTATTTTTTTAATTTTATTTTTCTTTAAAAAAAAAAAAAAAAAAAATATTTCTACTTTGCTCCCAATTTTAAAACCAAATTTTTACTTGCTCCCATCTTAAACCAAATTTTTATTTTTACTCCCATTTTAAACCAAATTTTCAAATGTCTCCCACCAAAACCAAATTTTTCCCAAAAATCCAAACCCTTTAAAAACCAAATTTTTCCCAAAAATCCAAACCCTTTAAAAACCAAATTCTGAGCTTTGTAAACTCTTTACTTAGCCTTTGAGCCCAATCATGTATAGATCTTTTTCTACAGTTGGGGAATACAACAAATCCCTTAGAGAACTTGCGTGTGGACAAACTTCACGTTATGCACCTCCCATAGACCATGATGTCAATAGTCATAGGAATTATTATGGACATTTTCAAAGTCCCGAGCCTCAATACATGAACCCTAATGACTATTCATACATGCATCATTCGCCACAACGTGAAAATGAACATTTTGCTAGTGCCTCACTCACACAATCATCACTGATCGATCAATTAGAAGCTCGAATCGCAGCTTTAGAAATGCAATCACATGAGGAATCTGTCACATCTAATTTTCTTAGGCAACCTAAAATCTATGCATGTCCTGCATGTGGTAGTTTAGACCACCCTGTTGAGAATTGTCATATTTTGCATAATTTTAGGCAATCTAGAGAAAATCCAAGGTATGAAATGCCCATGAATTGTGAGAATGGTAGTCATTGGGACCATAATCAATCCTTTGAGGGTTGCGATCAATATTTTGTAGACCCTAATGACCATGCATACATGTACCATTCACCACAATTTGAACATGAAGAATTTTGTACTCCCATGAATTTAGACTCCACCACAGAAGCTTTCAGACTTAGTGAGCAAAACTTCGATAGATCTACATCACGAATTCAGGCATATTTAGATCAGATTTTGCTTCACCTACAAAAGGAGGAAATTCATGAGGAAATGTATGTTGTCCCTAATGAAGTGTCTAGTCCCATTCATGTAAATGATGTTGAATATGAACCTAATTTAGAGGAACATGAATTGACTAATGACACCACCACTGTTAATGAGGACCAATATGCATGCTACCATGATGATGATTATGATGATTATGATGATATGTTAGAAGAACATGAAAATATTGTGGAACCTGTTGGTTCAATAACATATGGCTTCTCGCCCTCGACCTTCATGAATGTTGTTTTTTCTAATACTCATTGTAATTCATATGATTTTGATATTGACATGGGATTCGTACAATTATTCTGTGAAGATGAGCATGACATAGGAATAGTTGAATCTTCTGTAGACACTAATATGCATGAAAATATATTTGATGTGTCTGATTCTCTACCTAGGTCACATTGTGATATTTCTCCTGATTTGCCGATGCATGAGAATAAATTTGTTGATGATGTTGATGATTCTAAGTGTGAACTTGCCAATGTGATTGATGATTGTGAGCATGATGTGACATGTGTAGATGAGTTAGAAGATTTTGATTTGATTGATAATGATATGCCTATTCTTCTACCTAAGTCACAATCTGATGGCCTTCCACCCAACCTAGATTTGGTTTGTACCAATATTATAAAACCAATTTCTCTGAGAATGCCCAACCTAGGTTTGGAACTGTGTGCTTCCCAAGTCCTCTTGGACTATTTTGCTTCCAAATATAATACATTTGAGGAACCACAGTTGGAAATAGCATGTTTGCCCGTCCCTAGCACAGTTCATTTTGAGCTAGACCTTGTGCATGATGAACCCCCAAAACTGCGCGATTTTGTTTTCAAAATTATATCTTCTGTAAAATCCAGGTTTGGGGGTAGCTCATTTTGTTTCACAGTTTCACTTGCGTTTCTTTCCTGTTATTATTGTGTGAAGCTGTTGAAATGTCTACACTTCGTCTTTTGGGTTGATCCTCAACTCTTTAGATTGTTAGTGTATGGTGAATTTTTTGTATATAATCCAGTAGATAAAATTTTAAAAACCCTTTTGTTCGTTTTGTATATATTTTGCTAATCCAATATGATCTCGGCTGAAATATGTTGGATTTCTGCCTTGAATAACGGAGTTTTAATTCTGCTTTCGCCGAAATCGGGTATTCTCTCTCCTTT
>NC_039367.1:92184708-92195466 GCF_003573695.1 Papaver somniferum
GCTGCTCTTCTGTTGTGCAGTTGCTACTACTGCTACCACTTCCATTGCAGCTGTTGTTGCTGTTGCCCCCCTTGCAGTTGCCCTTCTGTTGCTGCTGCAGCTGCCTCCCTGCAGCTCCACTGCTGCCTCCTCCCTAAAGGCTTAGCCACAGTTCACTAAGGCCCATTCCATAGTTAAGACCAAAGGCCTAGTTCAAATAGCCAAGCCCAATTCAGTCAACCTGTGGGCTTAACCAAAGCCCAGTTGTTTCAAGCCAAAGCCCAAACTCATTAAGCCCAATCCATTCAAAGGGCATTCAAACCCAATAGTACATTAAGCCCAACACTTCCAAAGGGCTTCTAAGCCCAAAGCAAAACTAGGAACCCAATTTAGCTAAAACACTTCCGAAACACACCCGATCTCTGTGGATCGACCCGTACTTGCACGAGCTACAACTGACGACCGTGCACTTGCGGTATTACTGTAGGCCCGCGTTTCATTACGCTCAATTTTATACATCTCCTGGCCCAACAGTGAACATGAAGCAATCGATAAACCAGACTTATATTCCCGAAGAACAGCCTAGAATTATCAATCACCTCACAATAATCTTAATCGACTAGCGAAATAAGATATTACGGAATCACAAACGATGAGACGAAGGTGTTTGTGACTTCTTTTATATCTTGCATATCGGAGAAATCAATCTCAAGCCAGTCTTACGATTGTACTCAAATACGATGTTTATATCCTTCCAAGGTTATATATTCTAAACTCGCATTTGAATCATTGTTAGAGGACGTTATATAGTTGTTATTCACAAACCATTTTTCGTCACTAGTAAATATGAACTTGGCCAAAGCGAAAGCTTACTAACAAATATTTCGAGAAATAGATAGGCGAGATAAATTCGGCTCGAAATAGCAATTGTGTATAATCAAAGTCTATATAGCAATACAACTTTTGTCTCAAGATAAGAGATAGAGTAGATAGACTTTTGAGTGATAGATAAGTTCAAGTCTCCACATACCTTTTAGTCGATGAAGTTCCACAAGTTCCTTGAGTATTTTTTCGTCTTTGTATGATGATCTCCATGGAGTCTTGAGCTCAACCACACTTTATATCCTAGTCAGATACTTTGCTAGTAGTATACTAGAAATCAAGACTTATAGTTTTGATTACTAACATTGACAAACATGCTTGAGATAGCAACGCATGCGAGTTCGACCAAGAAGTGCTCTAACACAAACATATAGGAATTTACGAGCCCGATTGAATATAATAAATAACTTGGAAGATATCAAAAACCAATATCCAAGTGTCAATCAAATTAATCAACAACCAAAGATTGGATTCAGAATTGACTGAACTTACGCACAACCTGTGATATTTCAATCATATAAACAAATATAATGCTGAAAAGAAATAACACACACCTTAAAAGTTTTGTTAACGAGGAAACCGCAAATGCAGAAAAACCCGGGACCTAGTCCAGATTTGAACACCACATTGTATTAAGCCGTTACAGACCCTACCCTACTCCAAGTTAACTTCAAACTAGAATGTAATTGAGCCCTACCCAATCACTCACTGATCAAGATACAGTCGCGTTGCTTACGTCTCTAGAACCACGCCAGATTCTGCGTACTTGATTCCCTTAGATGATCTCACCCACGACTAAGAGTTGCTACGACCCAAAGTCAAAGACTTAATAAACCAATCTGTCTCACATACAAAAGTCTATTGAATATATAAATCTGTCTCCCACAGATACACCTATGAGTTTTGTTTCGTCTTTTGATAAATCAAGGTGAACATGAACCAATTGATATACCGGACTTATGTTCCCGAAGAACAACCTAGAAATATCAATCACCTTACAATAATCTTAATCGTATGGTAGCGAAACAAGATATTGTGGAATCACAAACGATAAAACGAAGATGTTTGTGACAACTTTTTATCTTGCCTATCGGAGATTAAATCTCGAGCAAATCTTATAGAAGATAGTACTCAATACGATATAATGGAGAAAGATCAGAACACACAACTACAGAGATAATAGTTTGGTCTGGCTTCACAATCCCAATGAAGTCTTCAAGTCGTTAACCTACAGGGTTTCGTGAAAACAGGAGAATCGACTCTAGTCGCAACTAATATAACACAGGAGGTGTGGGGGTTAGGTTTCCCAGTTGCTAGAGTTCTTCCTTATATAGTCTCAAATCAGGGTTTGCAATCAATACTACGTTGGTAACAAAGCATTCAATATTCACCATTAGATGAAAACCTGATTAGACTCAAGATAATATCTTTCAACCGTTAGATCGAACTTAGCTTGTTACACACAAATAAAAAGTGACTTCATTTAGATATGAGTAACCATACCTAAACGTGTGCACCTTTGTTGGCTCAACAATAATTAACTGAAGTTAGCCATATGAACACTTTCATATCAACCATATTCATCTTAACCATAACTAGTTCAAATGACTCAAATGAAACTAGTTTTGGAGTTGTTCAATTGTTTATATTCTCATGGAAGTATACAAGACACAATTGAAGCAAAATCGATTTTGATTCACTCGAGTCAATTCATGAACATTATAGCCAAGGTTTGCAAAAGATTGCATTCCTTATTATATAAATGTATTAGTTCATGAAGAAACCTATTTTAGAACATAACCCACTCAAGTATGCAAACAGGTACGCATACCTAAGTAGACGGACTTGGAATGTGTTCGCCAGTATACAAACGGGTACGCATACTGTCGTACACTTCCAAACTTCAGTTGTATTCCGTACACGTACAGGTACGCATATTATAGTACCCGGACTTCAACTGACTTCGCCAGTACGCGTACAGGTACGCATACTTTAGCTCCCGAACTTTACCTGACCTCGCCAGTACGCATAAGGGTATGCATCCCGTATTCCGGTCTTGGATCAACACATATGCAAATACGCATACTGTGCAGATAATCCAATCATGGTTAAGTGTTCTAAACTCCCATTTCAATCATTGAAACATTCTTAGAAGATGACAACAGCTGTCTCACACAAACTATTAGATTCAAATAAATTTTCAATCGATCGAATGATCAACACGTACGAAACATTCAGAGTCTACATCAAATGACTGTCTCACACAAATCACGTAAGATGTTACCAGGCGATTTTCACATGATCATCTTTTGACTTTCGTCAAGAATATAAGATGAACTTGGTTAAAGCGAAAGCTTACCAACACATATTTCGAGAAATATGTAAGCGAGTTAAATTCAGCTCGAAATATCAAATGTGTATAATTGAAGTCTATATATCTATACGATTTTTATCTCAAATAAAAGATAGAGTAGATAGACTTTTGAGTGACGGATAAGTTCAAGTCTCCACATACCTTTTGTTGATGAATTTCCACAAGCTCCCCTTAGTAGTTCTTCGTCTTCAATCGATGAATGCCGTGAAGTCTAATGCTCAACTACACTTTCTATCCTAATCCGAGACTTAGCTATAAGTAGACTAGAAATCAAGAATTATAGTTTTGAAAACTAAACTTGACAAACAAGCTTGAGATAGCAACGCTTGCGAGTTCGACCGAGCAGTGCTCTAACACGAATAACTACTAAGGGTACTTTGTGGAACTTCATCAGCAAAAGGTATGTGGAGACTTGAACTCATCTATCAGTCAAAAGTCTATCTAATCTATCTCCTATTTGAGACAAAAGTCTTATAGCTATATAGACTTCGATTATACATATTTGATATTTCGAGATGAGATTAACTCGCTTACATATTTCTCGAAATATGTGTTGGTAAACTTTCGCTTTAACCAAGTTCATGTTATATTATTGACGAAAGTTAAAATATAATCATGTGAAAATCGCCTTGTAACAACTTACATGATTTGTGGAGACGGTCATTTGATGTAGACTCAGAATATTTCGTATTGATCATTCGATCGCTTGAAAATTTCTTTGAAGCTAATAGTTTGTATGAGACAGCTATTGTCGTCTTCCAAGAATCTTTCAATGATTGAAATGGGAGTTTAGAACAATTAACCATGATTGGATATAACACAGTATGCGTACTTGTATGCTAACTGTCGCAAGTTATTCCAAGTCCGGGAACCATAGTATGCATACCCTTATGCGTACTGGTTGGTTAGTGAAAGTCCGGGAACTTATAATGCCTACCGGTATGCGTACTGGCGTGAGTTTCAAGTTCCGGGATTTAACTGAGTTTGGAAGGTATGCATACCCTTTCGCATACTGGCGAACCCAAACTTAGTTCGACCACTTAGGTATGCGTACTCATTTGCATACTTGAGTAGGTTATGTTCTAAAATCGGTTTGTTCATCAACTAATACATTTATATAATAAGGAATGAAATCCTTTGAAAACCGTGGCTATAATGTTCATGAATTGATTCGAGTGAATCAAAATCGATTTTGCTTCAATTGTGTCTTGTATACTTCTATGAGAATATAAACAATTGAACAACTCTAGAACTAGTTTCATTTGGGTCATTTGAACTAGTTATGGTTAAGATGAATATGGTTGATATGAAAGTGTTCATATGGATAATTTCGGTTAACTATTATTGAGCCAACAAAGGTGCACACGTTTAGGTACGGTTACTCATATCTAAATGAAGTCACTTTTCATTTGTGTGTAACAAGCTAAGTTCGATCTAACGGTTGAAAAATATTAGCTTGAGTCCAATCAGGTTTTCATCTAACGGTGAATATTGAATGCTTTGTTACCAAGGTAGCATTGATTGCAAACCCTGATTTGAAGACTATATAAGGGAGAACTCTAGCAACTCGGAAACCTAATCCCCACACCTTCTGTGTTATACTAGTTGCGACTAGAGTCGATTCTCCTTTAACCTTAGGTTTTTTCTAAAACCCTGTAGGTTAACGACTTGAAGACTTCATTGGGATTGTGAAGCCAGACCCAACTATTCTCTCTGTAGTTGCGTGTTTTGACCTTGTTGTTTTCTATCGTATTGAGTACTATCTTCTCTAAGATTTGCTCGAGATTTAATCTCCGATAGGAAAGATAAAAAGTAGTCACAGACATCTTCGTGAATTCGTCTCATTGTTTGTGATTCCACAATATCTTGTTTCGCTACCATACGATTAAGATTATTGTGAGGTGATTGATATTACTAGGTTGTCCTTCGGGAATATAAGTCCGGTGTATCAATTGGTTTCTGTTCACTTTGATTTATCTAAAGACGGAACAAAACTCATAGGTATTTTTGTGGGAGACTGATTTATCTATTCAATAGACTTTTCTGTGTGAGACAGATTGGTTTATCAAGTCTTTGACTTTGGGTCGTAGCAACTCTTAGTTGTGGGTGAGATCAGCTAAGGGAATCAAGTGTGCATATTCCTGCTGGGATTCAGAGGCGTAAGGAACGCGACTGTACCTTGATCAGTGTGAGATTGGTTAGGGATCAACTACATTCCAGTCTGAAGTTAACTTGGAGTAGGCTAGTGTCTGTAGCGGCTTAATACAATGTGGTGTTCAAATCTGGACTAGGTCCCGGAGTTTTTCTGCATTTGTAGTTTCCTCGTTAACAAAATTTCTAGTGTCTGTGTTATTTCCTTTCCACATTATATTTGTTTAAATAATTGAAATATCACAGGTTGTGCATAAGTTCAATCAATTGTGAATCCAACCTTTGGTTGTTGATTATATTGATTGACACTTGGATATTGGTTTTTGATATCGTCCAAGTTAATTCTTATATTCAATCGGGCTCGCAAATTCCAATTTGTTTATTGCAGATTTAATTGAGAAATAGAGATATAACTGTTGAATATACTTTTCATAAGATTGAGTCTGACTGTCTAGTTGATTCTCTTGAAAGTATATTGGAGTTAGTCCACACATATTGCTAAGATAAATATTGGGTGTGGTTGTTAGACCCCCGCTTTTTCAATTGGTATCAGAGCAAGCAAACACATTTAAGACCTCATAAGTTTGTGTTTGTGGCAATGTGATTTGTGTGGATATTTGTTTATCTCAAACTCGCACACACAGAAATGAGTTGCAAAAGTTTTGATTATGCTAAATTTCTTGGGCTTACCTCCAAGGATAACTCCTTTGCTGATTCTTCCGCATTCCGAGGTAAGAATTTTTTGTTATCAGATCTGATAACATTCCCTCTGATCTAACATTTAAAACTATGTCTGAAGATGAAATGAAATTCACCAGAACTCAAAAAAAATCTGCTGAGATTATTGATTTTCAAGGAGCTAAGATAAAGTCCCTTGAAGAAAAACATGATTAGCTCATTAATGAGCTTGAGAAGTCTCTTGGTCGAGAACGGGAGCTCTATAGCATCATTGAGTCCTTCTCTAACAATATCGAAAAACTTGTTTAAAAAACTACTCTACAGCGTGAAAAGATTAGTACTCTTGAGGATATTGTTAAAGAATATTCAATTAGAGAAAAACGTTTGATCGAGACTAACTCATTAGATCTAAACAGCCTTCGTGTTGAGAAAGAGAATCTGGATGCATCTCTTCTTCTAGCCCAGGAACAGTGCAAATCCTTAAAAAAGGAGAACACTGTCTTAATGAGGAAATCTTTTGTGCCAATCACTAATTCTCAAGTGGAGTTACCATTCATAAAGAAAAGTACTCAAAAAGAAGTTCTTGCTAAGAAATGTTTACATTACTTGCAGTCTTATTGTAGCGCCTCCAAAGCTAGCAGCTGACTAATCCAAGAGATTAACTAAATAAATATGCACTAAGAATCTTAATCAATTACTTAAACATTCAATTAAGTAATCTGCTACAAAACTTAAGCCAAAAACTAGCCCCGCTCTGAAATATATATACAAGAACTCCTCTCAAATGATAAATATTCAATAGTGAGTTGATTTACAAAATAAAATACAAACACAGAATAAACATAACGGAAGCTAACTAACTAACATGTATATTTCTTCGAAGATTTCATCGTCACATGCACATCTTGATCTGTCTCTGAAACTAAAAATGGGTGAGCACATCTTCCCTAAAAGGGGTGCCCAGTAGAAATAACATTTAACTTGAAAGTAATCATCGTCAAGACTTGGAAAACAATACATGTTTTCCCAAACATTAAGAACATAGTGACTAAGTCACTGAAATAAACAAACATGTATATGGATAAACTCCTTCTTCAAACAGTGTATAATATTGATGCCAATTCCACACCGAATAGTAATATTGATGCCAATTCCACATCGAATAAACATATAATAGATATAAATGTGAAGGAGCGCATCCTATATACCACATGTGGAAATTCTCATTTCCCATAACAATTCTTGATGACAACAAATATTACAAGTCATTTCCAAACCATGGAAAGATTCAGAGAATCAACAGAACAATCGTAATGCAAACTACACAATACATGGAGTGCACAAACGAACAATGCGTGAGTTTGTTAACCATAAACTTTTGTAAAAGAAACAACAATGGTTACAAAAGAGTTAAATGTATTCCCACCTCTTTTGATGACTGGTCACACCTACCTCGAGATCCATGATCCACTGGTTTATCCTTTGAATCGATCGATGTTAATAACTAACTGTTAATCACACAAGAACTCAAAGAATCTAGCCAAAATGGCTCAAACAAGAATCATACAAGTCTATCTAATGGTTCTAAGCCCTTTTAATAAGTCTTATGAATATCTAGAACTTTGTAGAAGGAACTAAAGACTAATTCGGACCATAAGAGGTCCAATTCATCTACATAAGATAACTATTCCAAAGCCTAAGTTCTCTAAACAGGCCCATTAACCAAAGGCCTGGTCTATCTGAGTCAACTAACGGTTACTGACAGTCAAAGAGTCGACTAACAGACGTCAAGTCAAGGTCCAAGGTCAATGGTCAAATAAGTCAAACAGGAATCGGTCGACGATTCAACTCAGGTCAAGATTGGGAAACTCAGTGAGTTAACTCAGTCTACAAGACTGATTGAGGTTATACAAACCAAGGCCCTTGCACGGGCCAAACACTCTGCTGCACCATCATGGTGCAACAACATAAAACTTGACAGTCTAAAATCCTATTACAGACTTCATTTTAACTCTTTTTCTAAACATCCACAACAATACAATTCTCAACGTAAACTTCATAAAAAAATTACAAATACAACTATAGCCTACCTGCAGTTCAGCAGTTCCAAGCTTTACAGCAAACCCTAACAACAATCAACACCAAACTCAACTACAGTCACCTTCAATTCCTTTCTCTATCTCACATACCCTTAATCCATTCATCTAAGCCTGCGATTCATTTAGAATCACCACAACATCTGTATTCACAAATTTCATCTCAGGCAATACCTTCATCCATTCATTCTACTAATCCATTACCCGCATCCCCATCCACTTGCACCTGCAGTTACTCTTACAATCTGAACTACGCAGTCTCTATTTGAACCATAACACTCTTCCATGATTAGTTCGCTTCCCAACAACTCCTTGCATTGCACCACAAAAACCATTACACTATGACTGCAATTAACATACAACTTATCCATTTTATACTCAGCCGTGTGATTTCCATAATTCAACCGCAACATCTCAACTCAAATAACATACACTCTCTCTGCAACCTCTCATTCACTGAGATCAATTCATAACACCTACCATTTAAACTCGGATAATTCCAGAGATACTATTGTTTCAACATAACTGCATAACTTAACAAAAAAATAACAAAAAAGAACAATTACCTCAATACATGTCCAACCTCTTAAAACTAATCCATCTTCTCTGCCACTCCAGTTCAATTTCAATCCACACCATAAAACCCAATTTATTTCTCAATCCTCTTTAGAACCCTAACTCACTGATCTTTTAATAGAACCACTTCACATCTTCAATTAAACCACAACCCAGTTATTCTTCATCCACCACAACTCAGTTCATTTATCAATTCCATACGAATATCCAATTCGATCTATAAACCCTAATCTCTGTTTTGGGGAAGAACAGAACCCCTGATTTTCTTTGAAATCAAAGTTAAACTCATATTAACAATTCTATTTCATACCTGATCAAAACCCATCTCAAATCTTCCCTTTAAACTCTCAATTTAATCTTCGAATTATTCTTTGAATTTCTCCCAGAAACCCTACCTCTTGATTCAACATCAAAATAATTCTACAGGTTCAATTAGACATCAACTCTCTTAATCTTCATCCGTTAACATCCCGATTAACTTATCAATATTCAATTAAACTCAACATCAAACTTAAACCCTAACTTTCACAGAAACACTTCTCTTCAACTCTATCGAGGATTCTAATCAAAACCAAAGTGTGAAATCATCAACGCCACACTCGATTGATTGGTTTCACTAATTTTCCGTAAGGTTTTCTCAACAGAGATTTCCTCTCTGAATTGCCAGAAGAGAAGAACAACAGAGGAGAAGAAGAAGAAGAAAGAATGAGAAAGAGAAAGAGAAAGAAAAGAAAAGAAAAGAAAAGAGAGTTTATCTTCTCGATTTGGGTTGATAAGGCCGACCAAATTTGCTGAGACACCCACTCGCTTAGACACGTGCAGCCACAAGAGCAATATTCAAAATTATTATTTTATCCTCCGTAAAAAATTTGATAAATCTTCTTCATCCGGTATCTGAGTGACACGTTCGAGTAGTCCATTCCGCACAACTTTTCGAGACCTATTCAGTGATACTAGTTTGGTATCTACATCGTTGTTAGACTAATTTTTATCAATTAACATTCGTATTAAACTAATCGAGTTATTATCGGCTAAAACATCTCTTAACTAGTCTAATATCGTTGACGAGCTTGAGGATCCTTACATTCTCCCCACCTTGTTCATTTTCGTCCTCGAAAATCGAACCACCCTTCTGGTCTTCAAAACTCCCCACCTTATAGAATAAACTTATCTCTTGTCTAAGCGCAAATAACAAGAAAAAAAGCACAAACCTACATGGCTCTAGAACTAAAATATAAAAATTTGTAGCTCCAAGTTCAATTACGTTGAGTCAATTTCTATCAAATAGGGAAGTCCAAGTTCTTAACCTAATTTATACAATGGAAAACTATAAGTTTTAGTCTCTAAGATCCTTACACTAATTTCTTTTTTATAAAAATACCAGTCTCTAATTATAAGGGAGATTCCTACGAATCTTTCTAAGTGAGTTTATAGTTATTGGATTCCTAAATAATTTTACTAAACTTCTATGATCTGTCATCTCTGAATGCAGTTGCCCTGTAAAGGTTGGCCAAGCCCAACAATGCCTTCCTACGAACAGAGAAAACACAACCTTCACTATTCCTCAGTGCTGGATTAACTAAGTATTATTTTATTAAGATTAATTAGTCTTTAACTTTTATCTTAACGGGTGTAAGTATGATAAATTTACTTCCTAAAATATATAAATAATTCACATCATTTTAAGTAATTTAATCATCAAAATTTTATTTCATTTTTTATTTATTATTATTACTATTTGTTTATTTTATCAATATAAATAATCCAAATTCGATTTCACGTCAATTTATAATATCTGATATTTTTAACTTTACTGTGATACCATATATAAAATTTCCACATATTATCTATTATAAATTTACTACCAGTTTAATTACTCAAATATATCAACTGTGTTATTATCCTCATTATTCTTAAGTTGATAGTCTGGTTGGTACACTAAGCCTTAATCTTGTAAATATAATTCTACTTTCACGTAAAGATTGACATAACATATTTTTATTTATTCATTTATTCAGATTG
>NC_039367.1:92195687-92195851 GCF_003573695.1 Papaver somniferum
ATCAGACGGATTCCAAATGACCGCTCGAAGAAACGTAAAACTAAATTCCGCCCGAGTTAAACACGGTCACACAGCACGTGTGAGATCAGACGGGCGAACATCTGGTGTCCGCGTGATGAATTGAACGGACGGACATCTTCTGTCCGCGTGATGAATTTGTCAGG